>NW_021620988.1:4499093-4540358 GCF_004785775.1 Grammomys surdaster
ATTCCCACCCCCTGGGGCATCCAGCCTTCATGTGGTCAAGGTTCTCTTCTTCCACCTATGCCCAGCAGGGCCCTCCACTCTTACATATTCAACTGAAACGCTGGATCCCTCCCAAAGTGCTCCCAGGCTGGTGGTTTAGACCCTGGGAGCTGTGATTGGTTGGTATTGTTGCTCTCCATATGATAGATGGCAAGAAAGAGTACAAAGCATGTGGAGCCTATGATTATTATACACAAGCAACTGCGTGAGCTCCAGGTACTTCTCTTATATCTTGGTTATCTGTTCTTTAGTTTCCAAATATTGGTCTGTAGGATATTCTGTGACCTCTTAAAATAAGAAAAAAAAATCATCCCTGGTTTGCCTAATATCTGTTCAATAGAATGCTACTATCATGAAATGAAATTGAAGGATTGCTATTTGATTCAGAATGATAGGAGTAAAGAAAAATTATCTCAATAAATATAGCTTCAAGAAAGACATCTGATTAAATAAATTTAATGCAAAAGAGGTTGTCTGAGGTCTACATTCACAGTGATTAATGAGCTGCATTTAATGATTATAAGACACTCTAAAAGGAAAAGATTAAAAGATTGAAAACAGAATATAACTTACTGTAATAGACAAAAAATGAGCTTATTTGACTTTTGTATGAATGTTCAAAATACATCTGTGTAAAGAGTAATTTTCAGTAACTGAACAATTACATGGTTCACTGTGTAGCTATATATGGACTATAGTGTACTGTATACCGTTCTACATCTTTCTTAAAGTGGTTGATCCTTAATAATTAATCTAAGAAAAGTGGCTACTTAAATATCAGACTTATTTACTTGGGTATTTAATCCCCAACTATTAACAACAATAATTGCTATTGACTTTTTAACAGGATAAAATTTTATAAGAGGTACAGATTTCAACCTAATCAATTATGTAATTGTGGTAGTTTGAATATGCTTTGCCCGTGAGAAGTGGCACTTTTAATAGGTGTGACCTTGTTGGAGGAAGTGTATCACTGACTTTGAAGCTCTCCCCAGTGTGGAAGAGTGGGTCTTCTCCTGTTTGCCTTTGGAACAAGATGTAGAACTCTCAGCTCCTCCAGCACCATGCCTGCCTGAACTCTGTCATGTTTCCCGCCATTATGATAATGGACTTAACATCAAAACCAGTAGTCCTGACCCAATTAAATGTTGTCCTTTATAGGAGTTGCCTTGGTTATGGTGTCTCTTTACAGCAATGGAAGCCTTAGCCAAGACAATAATATTCACAATTGACAATAATATATTCACCTAAGAATATAAACTAATTCCTAAAATTCTTTTCCAAAAACTTCTGTCAATGCCACCATATTGTTATACAGATTTTGCTTTGTTTGTGGCCATTATAATATATGAAACTTTTTCTTTAAAGAGTGACTGTTTACAATAAAAAATAAATGACAATGTGACTATTAAGTATGTAGGTGCCCAATATTACTATATACTATATTAGAAGTTGTAAACTAGATAGAGCATTAGATGAGCTAAGGACACATCAGTTACAAGATGTTGGGGAAACAATATCTGATAGAATGAATATCATCCTTCAGATGTGTCAATCTTAGACGATTAGGAATGTCGGAAAAAAGCTACTTACAATTATAGCTATAAAGAGAAGCTATTTTTATTTCCAGAATCAATTATTAAGTGTCTTAGTGTACAGAATCACCAAACGATGAACATAACTGTGGTTCAATGCACTTGGAAGCTGAATGTGATTCCTTACTATCTGTCTTTCTCTCTTACTACCGGAAAAAAAAATGTAAAAAGAATGCCTAGAATGGCATTCTTGTCTAACTGTGCGGTATTTTCATGTTGGACCTGGGATCTAAGACCTGAAAGAATTGGGCCAAACACAGTCTAATGTAGAAAAATCTTAATTCAGTTTCAGTGTACTTTTAAACACAAATGTAACAAAGAAAGCAATGATGCAAGAAAGATTGAGTTTAGAAACACATGAACAGAAAAAAAAACATATAAATAAAGGTCAGTAAGCACATGAAATATTAATATAGCAGGCCTTTCCAAGAACTTTCTCAGGATTGATTAATTTAAGCACAATTGCCTAGCACATATTATAAATTGTATCAGGGGAATTATGAAAGGAAAGCAGGCAGCCATATCCAGAGTACACTGACCAGATTGGGTTTTATAGCTTTGTTCTGACATCCAATGAGAATACACATATTTCCTATAATCATTGACCATAAAAATCAAGGGAAAGAAGGTAACTGGCACAACTGAGTTAAAATGAATTGTGTATGAAACTTGACTACAGTGGATGCTTTCATTTTCTTCAGTGTTTTCTGCTAGCTCAGCCACTGTGAGAGTCATTGGTAGATATCTCTTACCACTTCAGAAACTGGACCAGTGGCCAAGACCAACTTCACTGAAGCTAGTGATTCTTCAAAGAGCACATTACATGAAATGAATCTTCAGACAACTACAAACATAAAACATCAAGGATTAATCTTATTTCAAAATACATTTTGTGTTACATTTTAAAAATTACAAGTGTTATTCTTTAATTAAATGAACAATGTTCAACATTCTATGTATGCTTCTTAAAGTTTGCATTTTTCTATTGCATGGACTTAAAATGTGCTTTTTTCAAAATATGAAGATTGTACCTAATAGAAATATTTCTCTATTTTTTTTACATAATGTGTATTTTTAATAGTTCAAGAAGCCCATTGCAAACATTCTGATGTTAACATTTCTGAACTTGAAAATATATCTGCTGATGAATAAATTCTAAGTGCTTAAAATCTTTAAAACTCTTTTCCCCTTTTCTGATCTGCACAGCACTTATTTTTGCCCTTAAATAATCTAAAAGTAAACCAATGCATTTCCTCTGTAAAACTTATCTAAAATGTCCCCTTATATGCTAGAATTAGAAGTTCCAAAATAGAAAAAAAGAGCAGAACTTATCACTTCACAACCTTTGCATTGGTTCCTCCACAAACAGTTCTTGCACTTTCCATAAGCCAATCAACTGCAAAAGAAGGCCAGGGGAAAGAAGCAATTATGGGCAAAGTTATTCTTAACTCCCAAATTGAGCTGAGCTGAGGCAGAAAATTTAGTTTCCATTCTGAGAAATCATGACTTCTATCAACACTTGACGAAGTGAAGAAGATTGTTTGTAGGCACCTCTCACTCTGCACTCACTTTTCCACAGCTCACATATCTCTGAATTCCTTCATGGATTCTATTTAAATATGTCTTAAAGGCAAAATCTAAGAGAAGACATCTACCCTTGGCATATAAGGTACATACATACACATATACACAGACACGCACACACGCAGACACACACGCACACATGTTTCCATTTATACATATAAATTATTCATGCTGCTTATATAATTCTCAGAATATGCTGCGAACAAACAAGATCAATTTGAATGCAAAGAAGGGATTTTTATTTTAGATTTTTATTGTCTTTGAAACTTGTCTTATCATTCAGTACATGCTGATCATGGTTCCCCTCCCTGTACTCCTTCCAGATCAAGCCTCCCTCACCACTGCTGGAAAACCACACCTGTGAAGGAATATATTTTAATACAACTTATCAGTAGCTGAATGCAGATTCCAAATTTTATTCTTTTACCAACTCTAAGTCATTTTTAGCAAAGTAGTAATAATATCATTTTGCATAGGAGCTTTGTCAGAAACTTGATCATTTATTTCTTGCTTCAGTTTCACTTTTATTCAGGGTGAATACTTCTATATACACATGTATACATGTAGGCTGAGGAACTGAACCAAAGTATTGGAAGTGAAGGCTCTGCCATTAGCTTTCTGCATGGAACATTTTGTAAATCTCTTAATGATTCACTATAAATTTGGAAATGTTTCTGTGTTAAGTGCTATTCAATGATAAAGCAATGCTAGTCATTATGTGTCATGTTATTTGTAATAAAGATACTTCCATCATCATACCAAGCATTGCAGGTAATAATGGAATGTACTGAACATAGACACTCTTTCATGATAGAACCTACTTGAATGCTGAAATGTTTTCCACAAACATTTCACAATAAAGCTTTGAAAAACATTACGAAAAGTAATTTGAAGTAAAACTATATTCTTGAAAGAAAAACAAGGTAGAGACGTAATTTTTCAACAAATCAACAGTAAATGACAAGATAAAAACCAAGAAGAGTATCTACTTTCAGTAAATTATTAATCATATCAAATCACATAACTTGAATCTATGGACTCTCATCCTAGTTAGTATCCTGCAACTCTCCCAAAATACATTCATACCTTATTTATCTAATGAGAGATAGGACTGAGCTATGAGGAACATTTTTCTCAAATGGAAATTTTCCATTGCACACTTGACTTTCCTCTGGGGATCAGAATTTTACTGTAGTAGAAAAAGTAGTTAATGTTTGGAAAACTAGCTATTTTAGGAAATTAGTATTTCTAGATGTTAAAAACAAATAATAAATCCTTACCCTACCAACATTAACTGAATATTACTTTTGCTGGATAATTGGCATGAACCATGTAAACAGTGGAGTTGAGAAATAAGATAATTGCCCAAATTTATTCATCCTAAATGTGAATATGTACCACTTTGAGGTTCTGCGTATCTGCTTTTGCTTTACTTTGAATGTGGCACTTTTTCCAGGCTTATATATCTACCCATTTCTGCCATTTAATCACTGCATTTATTAGTCAAATCTATTGATTCTGTGTACCTGGATATCTTCAGGTAGGCAGCATGACAAGTAAAGATTTTAACTGAGTGTGTATATAGAATAATATGTTTACACACATACAGTCTTCCTATGAAATAGACAATACTCAGATTGTATAAATCATGGGTACTCTCTGTCATTCTTATTGTGGAATTTACTCTTCATGACCATATTTTTCTTACTAAAGATGCTAAACATGTTTTCTTTACAGAAAAATAAGCACAGGTAATTTCCGTTTTTGCTAATAAAATACTCCCCATAACTTCCTATTTTCCTTAAACTGACTGATATCAAGTATATGCTTTTCAAATAAGGATAAGCCTGTTGTCTTCGATTTGTGAATACACAGAAAACCTTAATTACTATTCTTTCAGTAACATTTGAAAGTTATATCACAGCACAGGAAGGAACATGTAGTGTATTCACCAACTTTCTTAGACACAAAGTGTCCCAAGTTTAAAAATTATTTTTTATTTTAACACAGCATATGATAGCCTGTGTCACTCACTCTTCTGTCCCCAGCCAGAGCCCATTGAAGAACATACTCCAGGGGAAGATAATAAACATCTGCATGTGTCAGTGGTAGATTCTATTTTTGAAAAAGTCTTTTAAATGGCATTGCAAATCATTAAAATGTTATTTCAATAAATTTATTTGATCTCTAAAGAAGTTATTAGACATCTATAAAGTTAAATAACAATTTACTTACAAATGCTATTCTGTCATTTTTAACTTTTAATATTTCATATAAGTTCTTTTTTACCATTGATTATAATTGCAATTCAAATCAGTACATAGAAGTACAGAGTCAGAACATTCCACTATAGGCTAAGTTTGAGGACTGTGAATTTGATATAAATTTGGTCTATATATTTTATGTGTGTGTGTGTGTGTGTGTGTGTGTGTGTAAACAAGTTAAATAGCATGAAGAAATTGAGATTAAAATATCAAAACTAAATATTATTAACATTATTCATGTAGAATTCATTAACTAGAAATATTCAGCTTTACATTAGTCCACAGTTTATTGTTAAGAGCACTTGTCATTAATCTTGTCTCATACATCTTTAGGATAATTAGTTTTTCACAAAAGACTTGCATGTTTATAGAATGATATTAAGATGTAAATAGAGAGAATGAAGTCTTAAGTACAGACTTTGCCTAAATTCTAACTCTTCTCAGTCTTACTCAGTGGATACATAGAATTCTACTTACACACATGTAATCTAAATCCTAAGCCTATGAAAGCAGGTTATTCTGTAGTGCCTTTTCCTGTTAAGACACATTCTTGCTTGCCCAGACTTTCCTTGTGTACAGTGAGCTTACAAGGAAGCTACTAGAGTTTTAGTTATTCACAGTTTTACCTGTCCTGTATTTGTATATTAAAATCTCCTTTGTGGTAGACTAGATTTCCTCTCTAGTTGAGCATTCTGTGAAAATTAAAATAAAGAAAAACAAGTCTCAACACTGTAAGTTTGGGTTGCTTGTGTTCATTATATTTTGTTAACAGTATCAGTGATCTGAAAGAAATAAGATACATTGTTCATAGTAAAGTGAGTTATTAATAGAATAGGGTTTTGATTGTCAATAAGAAGAATGTAAGATTTCACTAAAATGGTAAAATAGGTACAAGCACTATAAAATTGTCACATTAATGATAGGATCTAGTGTATACATAGATAAAAATTTATACATAGCTGTACATGTCAGTATTTATGCATGAAATCTGCCTGCAATCGCTACTTTTTTTCTAAATTGTAACTTACTATGTTTGGTGTACTTCAACTAAGATGAAAACATCTAAAATCTTGCTAGTTGTCTACTGAAGCCAATATTAAATGTGTCAGAATATTGCTATTATGCTCCAGGATAGTCCCATTGAAAACAGTAATCAGTTCAGTAAATTGTTTAAGTTTTAGTCATCTGCTGTTACCTTTAATTTTTCTCATAGCCATTTTAAATGGGAACTCAAAATCATTTTCCAGATTAATTTTAGTCATTAGTTGCATCCAATTAAATATCATACTTTTCTACAAGTTATGTTTCTGTGAACAAATAAAATTAATGTGTAACTATTTGTCTAAGCATAAAAGCCAAGAAATTAATGGACCTCACCAGAGTACTATAGGAAATAACTCTTGTACCGCCAAGCTGTTACTCTTAGTAAGTATAACATTAAATCATCACCGATTATTTTAGTTCGTGACACAGGTTAGAATGATGCAGAAGCATTTATAAATAGTCAGAGGATCACCAATGTCATTGCTTTTACATTAAATATATCTGGAAATTTAATTTACTTGAGGAATACTACAGGATATAAGATCATCACTGTGTCCCACTCAGAAGGCAAAGGGATGCATTTAATATAGAGTCCTTCCACATTAAGAAAGAAACAACATTAATGAGGTTAGAAGAGCACAAAATAAATGCCCTCACAAAATCTATACTACCATCTGCTATCTAATAAAGCATGCTTACAATATTTGCAAGAATGCATATTAGAATAAGCACATATACACATTTGAAAAGAGAGAGACAGAGACAATGACATAAAATGTGTGAAACCCAAGCTGACCTCACTCTTTTGTCAGTTCTCCTGCTTAGTGTTTGAAGAGCTGTAATTGCCCAAATGAAACTGTTCACCGGGCTATATGTTCTATGACTGAGCACACAATTGCATAAAAATATTTGAGGGGTTAAGAAATGTTTACTTGCAAAAGTAAAAATTTCTCTGAGTGTAGAGAAACATTCCAAGAATCCCATTACATAGTGGGTAGAGAGAAGGAGTGGCTGGCGTTTAAGTCTAAACTGTTAAGAAGTTAATCAGTACAGAATGCTCCATGAGACTATGATTCAACTTACTCCCAAGTTGCTTATTCATTCACCTGGTCCTCTGGGCTTCTCACTTCTCTCCTATGCCCACTTACCTGACCCTGCTCCCCTTTTCCCCTCCTTCTCCCCTCTCCCACCTATGTCTCCCCCCCCCCAGGTATTCTATATTTTTGGCTAATAACCATTTATTAATGAGTACACACAATGCAGGTTCTTTTGAGTCTGGGTTACCTCATTCAGAATATTTTCTCATTCCATCCATTTGCCTGCAAACTTTATGATGTCCTCCTTTTTAATAGTTGAATAATAATCCATTGTGTAAATGAACCACATTTCCCATATCCATTCTTTGGCTGAAGGACATCTAGTTTGTTTCCAGCGTCTGCCTATTACAAATAAGGCTTCTGTGAACATAGTGGAGCATCTGCCCTTGTGGTATAATGGAACATCCTTTGGGTATACCCCCAAGAGTAGTTTGGTTGTAATTTAAAAAAACATCGTTTTTGTCAGACTGTCAGCCACAAGTATTGTTTTACATCACTTCCACCTCTTCTTCTTCTCCCCTCCAACATCTCCCATGCTACCAAACACAAGCACACACAAGATCTAGTGGGTCCATTGTGCAGTGTTGCGTATAGACATATATAGATATATACATACACACGAGCGCACACACACACACACACACACACACTCACAAGAACATGCATACACATACACGTATAATTGTTTAGGGCTGACTACTTGTACTTGGATTACCTATAAGAGAGCTTGACCTGGAAGAAAACTGACTCTCACTCTATTAATAGCTCTGGTGGCCTATGACTCTACATCTAAACGTGGACCCATGTGACATTTTTCTCACATATGTTGTCATGTACACTGGTGATCATGCTTTTCAGATCCTGTTTTCCCAACCCCATGAATTAGATTTCATGAATGCAAGCTTCCATATCATGTCTAAAAGACATTAGTTGACAGCTGTGATCTTGATTCTTTTCATTCCTAAGATGTAATTTTAGGGGTTGCCATGTAGAGCTCCCAATTGTGGTAGGCACCCCTTGGTCACTTATTATCTGCACTTTGTAAGCTTCTTTTTGCAACAAATGGAAATCACTGACTGCATAGTACCTAAACCACAAATTGTTTCATAAATTTGATATTCATAACAATCTTGTCATATTCTAATTTTTAATATCCTCTTAATTTTTTTCAGGTATAGGGAGATGGTACTGTTAAAGCAACATCTGGTTGTTTTGTAGCTCTTAAATGCATGAAGTGTATTAGTGAATTGGTTTAGTCATTGTTGTCCTTAAAAATATGTATTTTATTCACAAGAATGTGGTTGCTTTTCTAGCAAAGGTAGCTAAATTTATTCTCATCTTCAGATAACTTCACTAGGAAAATCAGAGACAACTATCAACACCAGGGTATGGATATTCTATTGAAATTGGAAGTTAATACATTCTGTCTATTCAAGTATAAGACAATTTAAAAGTAATTATTAAAATAAACAAATTTGAGTTGTTTACACAAATATTTCTAATTTCAAATTCTATTTGAGAACATTCATATTACTATTAAATAGCATAATAAATCATATATATCCAATAGATATTATTATAATTTGGATTTTTTGAGATTAATATAATTATAGTTTCTCCTTCTCTTTCCTCCTTCTAGTCCTCCTTTGTGTTCCACTTTCAAATTCAGTCTTTTAAAAACAATGTATATGTGTGTGTGTGTGTGTGTGTGTGTGTGTGAGCATGTGTACACACACATACACACACATATGTATGTGTTCCGAGATATATAAATACAACCTGCTCAGTCCATATAATGTTGCTTATATGTGTAAGTTTTCAGGATTGACGATTTTGCATTGGGCAGCCAGTAGTTTGTTTTTTCTGAAGAACACACTTTCTGCTTCTCTCCTCCCTTCTTGCCTGTCTCCTCATTTCTTACTTGCCTGTAGTTCTGGGACTATAACTGAGGCTTCTTAAACCTTCCTCTTTTCACATTAGCATATATATTAGTGTCTTTCTTGTTTGTGTTACGTTTGGGGAGCCATGATGATGATATACATGGGCACAACTTTTATATCATATATAGGAAACATGTACTCAAAGAAATCTTTCTATTCTTCTAGCTCTTACATTCCTCTACCCCTTCTTCCACAAGGACCACTGTGATTTAGGTACAGGAGTTGTGTTGTTGATGTATCAGGTGGAAATTAGCCTCATAATTTTACATTTTAATCAGTTGTGGATTTTCATAATGGTCTCTAATAATTATGTCTGAAAAAATCTTAAGAAATTGCACAATTAATCACCTACTATAAATACATATAACATTTGTAACTCTGTCTGTTTATATACATATATTTTAAATGATATTATCCCATATAGGTTAAAGATGATCACTAAAAGGGCCATAAACACCTCCTAAAATGCCAACATCAGCAAGAGAAACACTCCTTAGAAGAATTTTTCAGGGCTGTTTAAGAAATTCTCAACCTACTATAACCAATTGCTTTTCCCTTTACCAAAGTTGAAAGGTTAAGCCTATATTGATGAAGACACCATGATGTCCAGACCCAGAATCCAAAGGACTCCAGTTAGATCTGACCTAAAAGCCTCCTTTATGAAAACTAGTTTTCATGGTAAAAGACACTGTGTTTCCTAAGGAGGGAATCGATCTATAGTTCTACTTAGCTATGACTCATATAAATCACAATAATAGCCAGCCTAGCTTTATATCCTTAAAGTTACAAGAACATTGCCCATGCCTTTGTGATAACTAACAACTCTCTCAGTGAGTCTCATCCTGTGCGTCATGACCCTTTTCTGGCAAAATGATCTTTTCATAGGAGTCATCTAAGACCATTTGAAAACACAGTTACCTACATTACAATTCATAATAGTAACAATATTACAGTAATGAAATAGCAACAAAAATGATTTACATCTGGGGTTACAACATGAGAAACTGTATTAAGGGGTCACAGCATTGAGAGGGTTGAGCATCACTGCCCTTACTGGAATTAAGACCCATTCAACAAGAACGAAATCATTCACAATACTAGAAACCGAGCCAATTCCCCATTAGTAATGGAGTTACGGATCTTGGAGGAGATCCTACAACTGTCACATTATGAAATCAGTATAATTCCCTAAGTAAGCTCTAAACATTTATTTATATACTGACAGATAAGTGTAGTTCTCACACTTTATCAAGGAAACTTCACTAATGGATTTTAATAACAAATAATTGTTTTTGACATTTAAGTAAAAGTCAGAAATATAATAATAATTGCATGATTATGATTATATATTTATACAATTTAATAACTAATATAATAAAATAATTATGATAAATATGTTATATAATTATAACACAATTTTAACATTTAACTCAGAATCAGGAATATTGTTTAACCAAATAAGTATTACTAGATTTCTTGAAATTTTTGTCTCATTTTTGACTTCTCATTTATCCTACACAGTTGCTTAGTAAAAATCTTAAAGCCTTTGTATATAAATATGCAAGATAAATAAAAATTTTTGAATTGAGAAAACTGAAATTTCTGTTTTTCCTTCTTCAAGTTTTGAATTAATAATTTTGCACCAAAAATAATCAAATCAAACCTATATTATTTATGATTTTTATCATCTCTATATGATTAAAATTGAGCCTATGTATGACTTTATTGATAAATATCACAAGGATTCTCTCTTTAGCATGCCTTTTACAAATGTCTTCATTCAAAATTAGTTAAAATCTTGTGATTTGAAATTAGTATATTAGGGCACATTAAGTATTTTCAAAGGCTAGTATTTTATTTTACAAATGATACTGCTATTTTCCTCAATTTTAGAGTCTTAAATCTAAAAGAAACTTATTTTTAGCTTCAAAATTATTACTTATGATCTTCTTTATGTTAGTCAAGAGCCAGCTAAAAGCATTTGTCACATTGAATCACATTTTCCAAAGTGGAGAAAGGACCACTACTTGCTATTTTTCCATTTCTTTCTTGCTTTCCCTCCCTCCCTCCCTCCCTCCCTCCCTCCCTCCCTCCCTCCCTTCTTTCCTTCCTTCCTTCCTTCTTTCCTTCCTTCCTCCCTCCCTTCCTTCCTTGATTTTTTTCTTTTTCTATTTATTCCTTTATTTCTTCCATTTTTTCTTTTAGAATGGAGAGTTTAGTTGAGCTTATGGTTCCAGAACTAATGTCTGCATCCTAAGAAAGGCCTGACAGCAGGTGGCTGAGCAGGGCAGGAAGCTGATGGGAGGTGTTTCTCATTTAAACCCCCATATTTCAATTCCCAATTCCAGTAACCTCATTGGAAAGCAGTAACCTCATCATAAAGCAAAACAAACACAATTGAACTGTAAGTCTCCATAGTCTTTCACGGTGCCAACATTAATTAAAAATCCAAAGTTGATTTCTATTTTTTGTGTTTTTTGTTTTGTTTTGATTTTGTTTTTGTTTTTTTGGTTTTTATTATTATTTTTATTGGTTATTTTATTAACATTTCAGATGTTCTCCCCTTATCCCATTTTCCCCTCCCGCACAGTAACCCCCTATCCCATCCTCCCTCCTCCTGCTTCTATGAGGATATACCCCCATCCACCCAGACTCCCACCTCCCCACCCTCAAATTCCCCCACCCACAGCTTCCAGCATTCATGGAACCAAGGATCTCCCTTTCCACCTATACCTGACAGGACCATCTTCCCCTAAATATAGAGCTGGAGCCATGGGTCACTCCCTAAATGATCCCAAGCTGGTGGTTTAGACCCTGAGGGCTCCGGTTGGTTGGCATTGTTGCTGTCCTCATGGGGCCTCAAACCCTTTCAGCTCCTTCAGTCTTCACTCTAACTCCTCCATTGGGAACCCCATGATCAGTTCAATGGCCAGCTGTGAGCATCTGTCTCTGAATATGTCAGACTCTTGCAGACCTCTAAGTAGACAGCTATATCAGGCTTCTGTCACCATGCACTTCCTGACACCCACATCTAAATGGAATACTTAAAAACTTTATATGCAAGAACTAATTTGGGCTTTCTTTTAAGTTTTCCTGCCTTGATTTTGGTTTCTATGACTTCCCTGAGCTTCATATCTTGTTAACTCACCAGGCTTTGAGAATACTGTATGTCTTTTCCTCACAGGATATCTCCTAAAAAAAATCAACCATTGTGTAATAATCTTAGTCTCTCTTCTGGGTCTTTTCAGAAGCAAGCATCATTACTAAGTTGATTCTTTTTTATCTCATGGAAAATGCTTTTGAAGTTAAAATATGAAATTTCAAATATGTCTTAGTGACCTAAAGGATATGAAGAACTAAAGAGAAGAAGAACAGGAGATAAGATGAGCAGGCAGTTAGAATATTTTCATTTTATAGAGAGAGTCAAATGAAGCCGAATGAAGAAATTAACTTCCTTAACATTGAAGACAATAACTTCAAAAATGCTAGTTCTTCCTATTATTGTTCCATATGATTCATATAAGTCACATAAAAAAGGCTCTCACAGAGATAAAATCATTTACATCTTATTCAATATCACCCAGCTCTTTTAGATGTTTTCATAGTAATAGGGTAATTATATTTGCAATTATTAAACATTTCTATGTTTTAGAATACATATGTAAAACTTCTATGACTAAAATGTAAAGATCATCAAAATTAGTCTCATGTCAAAATCAATTGCAAAAACATGAGAGATATGAAGGAACAATTACTAAAGTTTGAAACAATTTAACATATTTCTTTAGTACTTTCAAAGCTTGTTGTTGTTGTTGTTGTTGTTGTTCACCATTTGAATGTTCTCTACACTTCCTAAAAATACTTTGATAACTTTCTTTCTATCTGTACACAATAACTTCTGGATGTATTCATCCAAATAATTGGTAAACAAGTCATTTTGTTTTGATGATGGATGCTACAAACACAAACTTTAAGATTTGTATGTTGCTGAGAGATTATAACACTAACATCCACAATTAAGTGCATTTTGAATTAAAAAATCCTAATGTTTTGTGAAGTGCTCTTCAAAATCTCTTTAAACACTTCTAAGAAAGTAGAGTTATTTACTTGTTTCCCTCAAGATTGATTTTCTTATGGTTCTTTCAAATTCGTAAACGTATAAAATCAGCAGTCTTCACTTTATACTCAGTATAATAGATAAGCTTAGAGAGTTTAAATTCCTCTAGCCTGGTTCACCCTTTGCCTTGTAATGGTTGTATCCATTGATTTATACCTCAATAAAATCAGTTAGACTAGTTTTATGTGCTAGATCACTGTTAAAAGTAAATTAAATCCAAGTACAATTTGAAGAGAAAAAAATCTGAAAAGGATAAAGTCAACTTCAAAGAGACTGAAAGAGCATATAAGAGAAACTGCAGAAATTGTTCTAAGAAGCTCTAAGAAATAAATTTCCAAGGGAAAAAAATCTTATATAAAGCATATTTAAATATTATCTCCATAGTAATGTGTTCCTAAGACCATAGCTTTATCAAAACTCAGATATCATTTCAGGCAGAATTTCAATTTTGAGTTTAAAACTGCACTCTATGTAAATAAAAAGAAAAACTTTTTAAGTAAAAATATTTTACTCTGTAGATCCACTTCGTCCATTTAAATTTGAAGTCCGATCTTGAATCTTTCCTGTTCACTATCCTTTTATTTCTGAACATTTAGGGACTAAATCCAGTGAGGTGAAAGCAAGGTTAAAATCCCTACCAAAGAGCCTTAAGAGAGACTGTGGTGCTTACAAGTTACCATCATCAAGGCACACATTACTATGGAGAGTCAGTGTCCTTGGAGTTGAGGACTGAGGTAAATAGTGTATTTCTTTAGAAAGATGGCCATTTATTATGCAGAATTCCTAATGTTTTAATTTTTGACAATTTTATTATTAAGTTCATTGTACTGAATCTCTATTTTTTCTGTTTTCTCTATTTTTTTGAGAAAGAAAATTCATACTTTACTCTTTTTCCAGAAGAACTTTTGAATTCAGTAGAACAGGTAGAAAAATAAGCTAGTACTCTCATAAAATTGATGCCACATTTGTATGTTGATTTATACAAGGCTGTTATCTCTACAGAGATTTTATTCAAATTTTATTAAATTTTCAGATCACTTTAGAATATTTTTTTTTTAATTTTTTTATTGGATGTTTTATTTACATTTCATATGTTGTCCCCTTACCCCATCCCCCACCCACCCAGGAACCCCCAATCCCCTCACACCTCCTCCTTCTTCTTTGTGGATGTAACCTCTATCTACCCCCCCACTCCCACCTCCCCACCCTCAAAACTCCCACCCCCTGGGGCGTCCAGCCTTCATGAGGTCAAGGATCTCATCTTCCACCTGTGCCCAGCAGGGCCCTTCACTTTTAACAGTTGCAAATTAGTCTTTGTTGAGATTTTGTAAATTTCTTGGTAAGGCTTGGTTATTTAATATTTTATTTATTTTAAAGGTGAGTTATTCTTCATTAATGTCAATATAAATGTATTTTCAAAAATTACAGATGAATCAAGGAACACATCAATGATATCATATATTAAGATCAAATATGTTTTATCCCAGGGATGCAAGGATGCAGGGATGTGTCAATATATGAAAACCCATCAATATAATACACCATAGAAACAAAATTAAAGAAAATCACATGACTATCTCATTAGACTCTGAAAAAGTCTTTGATAAAGCCCATCACCCCTTCATGTTAAAGTTATTGGAGAAGTCAGGGATAAAGTGTATATACCTAAACATGATCAAGGCAATATACAGCAAGCAAATAGGCAATATCACACTAAATGGAAAGAAACTTAAAGCATTTACACGAAAATCAGGGACAAGACAAGGCTACTAACTCCCTATCTGTTCAATATAGTACTTGAAGGTCTAGCCAGAGCAGTAGGACAACTAAATGAGATCAAGGAGATGCAATTTGTCAAGGATGAAGATAAAGTATCAGTATTTGTGGATCCTATGTCAGTATAAATAAGAAATCAGAAAAATTACAACCAGAGAACTCCTACAGCTGATAAACACCTTCAGCAAACTGGCTGGATACAGAATTTACTCAAAGAAATCAGTAGCCTTCCTTTATAAAAATACTAAATGGTCTGAGAAAGATATTAGGGAAATAACACCCTTTACAATAACTACAAATAATGTAAAATATCTTGGAGTAACTCAAAACAAGAATGTAAAACACTCATTTCACAAGAACTTCAATCCCTAAAGAAAGAAACTTTAGAAGATATCAGAAGATGGAAAGATCTCCCATGCTCATAGACAAGTAAGATTAGCATAGTGAAAGTGATCATCTTACCAAAAGCAATCTACAGATTAAATACAATCCCTATCAAAATCCCAAGACTGTTTTTTATAGACCTTGAAAGAACAATTCTCAACTTCATATGGAAAAACAAAAAACCGCAGGAGATTCAAATCAATCAAGAACAACAAAATATTCCTGGAATAATCACCATCCTTGACTGCAAGCTGTAGTACAGAGAAATAGTGAAAAAACTGCATATTATTAGTACAGAAACAGACATGTTGATCAATGGAATCAAATAGAAGATACAACAATATACTCACACACATATGGTCACTTGATCTTTGACAAAGAATCCAAATCCATACAATGGAAAAATGAAAACAACCTCAGTAAATGATACTGGACTAATTGGATGTCTGCATGTAGAAGAATATAAATAGATCCATATTTATCATGCTGCATGAAACTGAAGTCTAATTGGATCAAGGACCTCATCATAAAACCTGATCCACTAAACCTTATAGAAAGGAAAATTCCCTTGAACACAGTGGTACAGGACATAATTTCCTGAACAGAATGGATCAGGCTCTATGAGGCTCTATGACCAGCAATTGATAAATGAGACTTCATGAAACTGCAAATCTTCTGTAAGGCAAAGGATATCATCAATAGGACAAATCATCAGCATAGAGATTGAGAAAGGATCTTCACCAACCCTACATATAACAGAGGGCTAATATCCAAAATCCAAAATTTACAAAGAACTCAAGAAAACAGACACCAACAACCAAAATAACCCAATTAAAAATAGGTACAGAAATAAACCGAGTATTCTCGACAGAGGAATCTAAAATGGCCAAGAATCATTTAAATGTTCTAAGACCATACTAAGCAGAGAAATACAAATCAAAACATCTCTGAGATTCCATCTTACACTCATCAGAAGGGCTGAGATCAAAATCATAAGAGATAGCACATCCTGGTGAGGAGGTGGAGCAAGGGGAACACTTTTTCATTGCTCATGAGAGTACAAACTTGAACACACACTTTGGAAATCAATTTGGTGCTTTCTGAGGAAACTGGAAACAGTTCTACCTCAAGATCCAACTCCTGCCTGGGCATATACCAAAAAGATGCTCCACCGTCTCACAATGACACCTGCTCAACGATGTTCATGGCAACTCTATAAGTAATAGCTGGAAACTGGAACCAACCTAGATGTCCTTCAACTGAAGATGGGACAAACAAAATGCAGTGCATCAAAAAATGGATTACTATTCAGCTATTAAGAACAAAGACATCATGATTTTACAGGCAAATGGATGGAACTTGAGAATATTTTCCTGAGTGAAGTAATACAGCCCCAAAAGGAATTGCACGGTAGTCACTCACTTATGAGTAGATATTAGTCATAAAATTTAGGTACCATGTTACATTCCTCTGACCAAAAGAAGCTAAACAAGAAGGCAGATCCAAGTGAGAAAGCTCGAATCTCATTTAGAAGGGGAAATTAAATAGTCATAATAAACAGATGGACTTAGAGAACTGAAAGGGAGTGAATATGGGGAAGGGAATATAAGATTCAGTATCAGGTGTGGGAAAGGACAGGAAAGATGGCTAGATGACCATGAAAATGAATGGAAATGTGTAACTGATGGGGGTGCGGAAGTAGGGAGCATCTCAAGGAGGAGACTCAGACCAGGGATAAGGGAGGCACTCAAGAATCAATGGGGTTGCCCTTAGCAGTGATTCTCTACATTGGGGATATGGAACTTAATGTGTCTACCTCCTGTAGCCAGGCAGGAACCCCAGTGGAGTGATAGAAACATCAACCCACCGACAAAACTTTCAACTAATAATTTATCTTGTCTACAGAAAACTCAGGTTTAGGGAATGAAGCAAAGACTGAGAGAATGGCCAACCAATAACCAACCCATTGTGAGATCCACCCCATGCGCAAGTACCCAACCCTAACATTATCAATGATACTCTGTAATACTTGGAGACAGCAGCAACTTGTCTTCTGAAAGGCTCCACCCAGCAACTGACTCAGACAGATATAGGTACCCACAGTCAAACAGTAGATAGAGCTTGGGGACCATTATGAAAGAATAGGAGGAAGAATTGCAGCTCCAAAGAGGATAGGAACTCCACAGGAAGAATAGCAGGATCAATTGATCTTGACCCTCGGAACTCTCAGACACTGAACCACCACCAAAGAACATACAGGGGCTGGATCTAGGCCTCCCTGCACATATACAGCACATGTGCAGCTTGATCTTCATGTGGGTCCTGAACAACTGGAATGGGGGCCATCCTAAAAGCTCTTGCCTATATATGGGATATGTTACTCTAACTAGACTGCCTTGTCCAGCTTCAGTGAGAAAGGAGGCATATAACCTTGCATAAACTTGAAATGCCAGGATTGGGGGACACCTAGAGAAGCTCCACCCTCTCAGAGGAGGAAAAGGGGAGGATTTGGGGAGGGAATACCTGGGAGCGTGGCAGTGAACAGGATGCAAAGTAATAAATAAATAAATAAATAAATAAATAAATAAATAAAATTTAGTTTTAAAAAATTACATACAGGAACTCACTTCTGTAAACTGCTATCAAGTATATTCACCTTATCTTATTATCTTATTTCATTTCTTGAGACACTTTTCCAAAATTTCATAAGCTCCCAACTTAGCTATATCCTGGTGATTCTTCTGAAATGCCGTGCTCCGTGCTTCTGTAGCCATATGCTGTGAATCCAAATACTAAATGTGTTCCTTTTAATACTTTTTTTGTTTTCCTTTTACATGTGAAATTTGACATCTTTGAAATGGACATAACTTGGTTCTGTTTTTCAAAATCCCATGTGAAGTCTACATGAGCAGCCACTCCATCTTTCTACAAGCTATGGTGGAAGGACAATAAACTCAAGACTAAATGGGGCTTTATACATCACAGTAGGAACCTGTCTTTAAAATGAAAGCAAAGCAGTCAAAATTCAAGTAGTATGTGTTTCTTTTCTCTTGCCTAACTAAGCCCACTAGTGTTGAGATATCCACATTTTCAGTTCTCCTGGGTTTCCGTACTTTATCTTGACAATATTTCAGAAGCAGAAGCTTGGCTCCTTATGATCTTAGTATTTTTAAATTGTGTACAGAAGCAATTTTTAAACATCGGACAATGGTGGTGTTTTACAGAACAAGAGTAGTCTTGTTTACCATTCATTAGAATAGCAGTAGACATCCAGGTGAGTTCATAGGCATCACTCTAATTTTCAAAAGCTAGACTGCAGAGCATCTCTGTATGCATCTGCAAATATACTCCTGGGCTATAGTTTTGAAAATGTATTTATTGCTTTAATGCCATTTATTTTCCCAAAATTCACAAAACAGTACCGGATAATATTCTTATATTGTTAGTACTATAAATAAAATCTTAAACCCAAACATTAATGGTCATAATTGGTGTTTTAATATTTGTGATTTTGTCCTGGTCCTGTATGGGGTTTATGGGACAGGAGAGAAGCCCAGAGGCCAGGAGAATGAATGAAAATATGCAGCTTCTAGGGGTGAAAGGTGAGAGACTCTCTAGAAAGTCTCAAACCTGGGACATGAGAGACTACCAAGACTCAGTGAGTGTCATTAGCTGAAATGGCCAACAGTGGGGAGAGGGAATCCAAAGAGACCACCTCCAGTAGAAAGACAGGGCCCTAAGCGGAGGGACAGAGAGGCCAACCCACAGCTGAAATTTCTGACCCAGAATTATTCCTATCTAAAAGAACTGCAGGAAGAAAAATGGAGAAAAGACTGAAGGAAAAGTTTTCCAGTGACAGATTCAAGTTGGGATCCATTTCACGGGGGTGGGAGCAACAAGGCCTGACACTGTTGCTCATGTTCTGTTGTCCTTACAGACAGGAGCCTAGCATGACTGAGAGGCCCTGCCAGCAGCTGACTGAGACAGATGCAGATATTTATGCCCAAGCATTGGATAGAAATCAGGGACCACAAAGGAGAAATTAGTGGATGGATTGAAGGAGCTAAAGAAGAGGGCAACCCCACAGGAAGACCTGCAGCCTCAACTAACTTGGACCCCAGGGAGCTCCCAGAGATTGAACCACTAGTCAGACAGCATACATAGGCCAGAACCTATATATATAGCAGAGGACTGCCTGGTCTGGCCTCAGTGGAAGAAGACTTGCTTGACCCTTGAGAGACTTGAGGCTCCGGGGAAATGGGATACCCTAGGGGTAGGAGGAGCACCCTCACAGAGGCAAGGGGTGAGAGAATGAGATGAGGAACTGTGAGGGGACTTAGAGGGGGACAAAGATCTGGAGTTTAAATAAATAATACAAAATAGAATGTTAAAAAATATTTAGGGTTTCAGAGAATTTTTTTGAAAAAATATTATGTTATTAAGGCTGCCCCATTAAATCTTATTGTAGCTCATGTGTTTCTATACAGTCAAAACTAATCATGTTACAGAATTGTATACTATCCATTTATTATTGTTATTTTACTCAACATATGCTGAATCATACAAATTGCTTCTTAGGATCTGCAGCATTAATCACAAATTTCGTTGAATTAGAACAACTAATGTGAATTAAATTAAATATTCCTGATAGCGATGCAACTTGCATTTTTAAATAAATTTTACCTGAGATGATGCAAAATTTTAAAATGTTGTGAGTATAAAACATTCTGTTTGCTAATATTTTATTTGAAATTTGTAAAGTGGTATTCATATATGAAAGTGGCCTCAAGTTTTATTTTACTATCTTTTGTATGCATTGCTGTCTTTGAAAATGGAAAACATCCTTAACATATAGAAAAAATAAGGCCTTTATAGAATATAGTGAGATTATACTAAATATTTACTAAATTATTCAATAAATATATAAATATATAATATATAAATAATATATAATATATAAATAATGCCTCAGATATATTTGAACCCATTTCATTAACTCGGTTTCTACTCTCAGTCTCTTGTGCTGGTTGTACAACTCTTATGATGGATGTATCAAATTTTCCATGTTTTTTTTTTCAGTCCCTAAAACCTACTACTGTGTATTTGGAACTCAGGTGTCTCACCAACAGAATCACGCTCTCTAAAATGTTAGTTTGTTTGCTTGCCTCCTCTGACCATCTTTTGTTGAAATGTGATTGTTATTTAATGATTTAGTATGTAGTTATCTACAGTAGAGGAGAGCAGAGAGGATGAAATAGCTCCTAGTCCTTACTAGATACACAGGATGTTATTAAAGTAGATATATTTGTTAGAGTAAAAAGGTACTAAGATAACTACACAATGTTAAAACACTTCTTAGCATATTGTTAAGTCTAAAAATCAATGTACAGAAACAAAGCTGGAATGAAGTGATTCCAGGCATGTTAATCAACAATAGCCCCAGCAACTCAGAGCTACTACCAACAAGGGAGTTCAGACTTCTCAGTATGGCTGTTCTTTAAATCGAAATAATTCTTAAGTTAGTCTTAAGAATAGCCTGTTTTTGCTAAAGCACTAAAGCTGACAATCCCAGTTGTACTAAGTGTTAATGATTCTAATGCTAAAGCCCAAATGAAGTTTTAGACTGCAGAGGTAGATTGAGTAAGAATTACAGAAAATGTAGCTGGTTTCAAATAGGTGATTGACATATCTGAGGAAAGAGAATCTCAATAGAAACTCCAGAGATTAACCAAAGAAATGACTCACAAAAGCTGGGATTCTAATGTCAAATCTGTGTGAAATTGGCCCTCAGTCTCACGGAAGATCAAATGTAGCCATTACAGTGACTGAAATAAGTTTTTCTTATTAACTACTTGAATATTTAACAATTAAAAATAATTAGTATTGCCACATGCATATATGATATACTGGTTCATGTCCTATAGGGAAAAAATAACTGGGCAAAGGGTTCACAGAGTTCAAGGTGTTATTCTTAATGACCTGATCATTCCAGTTTAGATTTTTTTACACTTGATATCATACTGAAAACTAAAGGTAAGGAAATTCAATCATGATAAAAGGAAGCATATGCTACAAAACACATAAAAGTTCTCCATGATGCTGGACATGTCCTGTGCTTTTCTTTCTTTTGCCCTTTCCTAAGTTTAAGCTGAGACTAGAATTGCTGTGTGCTTACTATATACAGCAGAGACCGAAAGCTTTCAGTTTGTTTCTGTTGCTGCTTCTGTTATTTTGGTTTCTTCTAATATAATGGTATTTGATCTTTTAAAAAAATTTCTTCTAATGGGCCAGTGAGATAGTCAGAAGGTAAAGATACTAGGTGACCTGTGTAAATACTCAGGAACAACATCTCCTACAAGTTGTCCTCTGACCTCCACAGATGAAACATGGCACATGTGATGCCCTGTCCCTCAAATGTATACAATAAAAAAATTAATGGTTTATTTTAATGCAAACAAATACACTCTCCTGCTTTTTGCTCATTTTAATCAATTTTAAAAATCAAGGAATTAGGAATATAAGGATATAAAACCAAAAACTACTCATTAGTATCTAGGAAGAGCCAAGTTAAAATTTGGCATCATTCTTTTGTGTTTTTGCTTTCTATTGTCTCACATACAGTCTTTTCTGGTACCCATGGTAAGCTGGCTTCAGGAACCCTGATGATACCAGATGCCTTGAATATTCAAATCTCTTGTATAGATAGTGCATGTTGCTTGCTAACCTTATTAAGCATTTCCTCCTGTCCATTGCAAATTCTCTGCAATTACTTATAATATGTATGCAATGTAAGTATTATGATAGCATATTGGGAATAACCATGACAAAAGGAGCATATTACAGGTTGATAAAAGAATGTCTTATGTTTCTGATTGGAGTTTATTGCATGAATATATATAAATCACACAACTAAAACATAGAGGTAGGTAGGACCAAATGTAATCTGTAAATTTGCCTTTAAATGCGACTACTGGGCATATACCCAAAACATGTTTCAACATATAATAAAGACATATGCCCCGCTATGTTTATAGCAGCCTTATTTATAATACCTAGAAGCTAAAAGCAACCCAGATGTCCCTCAATAGTGAAATGGATACAGAAAATGTGATACATTTACACAATGGAGTACTACTCATCTATTAATAATGATGACTTCATGAACTTTGTAGGTAAATAGAAGGAACTAGAAAATATCATCCTTAGTGAGGTAACCCAGACACAAAAGAACACTGTGAATGCTGTATGTATTCACTGATAAGTGGATATTAGCCCTAAAGCTCAGAATACCCATGATACAACCCAAAACCATATGTAACTTAAAAAGAAGAAAGACCAAAGTGTGGATGCTTCAATCCTACACAAAAGGAAATATAAAATAATCATGGGAGTTAGAGGGAGGTAGGGACCTAGGAAGGAGACATGAGGGGAAGGAAAAAGGGGTCAGGATAAGATATTTGAGGAGACAGGAGAGAAGTACAGAGGCTCAGAAACTCAAACAAAAATATGTACCAGTGGTAGATGAGGAACAGGGGATAGCCACTAGTAAGTCCAAGACACTAGGGAAGCGAGAGGCTACCAGGACACAAGAGTGATGACTTTAGCTGTAAAACCCAACAAAGGGAGGATACAATCTGTAGAGACCAACCCCAGTATACAGGCATGGTCCCCAGTTGAGGAATGGGGCCACCCACCTATCTCAAAAATTTTAACCCAAAAATGTTTTTGTCCAAAAGAAAGACAGAGATAAAAATTGAAAAAGAGACTGAAGGAAAGGCTATCCAGTGACTGCTCCACCTAGGGATCCATCCCATCTGCAGACACTAAAGCCCCACACTATTGCTGATGCCAAGAAGCAGTTGGTGACAGAAGCCTGGTATGGCTATTCCCTGAGAGGTTCTACCAACAACTGACCAATACACAGATTGGACTGAACCTGGAGACTCCAAGGGAAGAGCTAGGGGAAGGACTGTAGAAGCTGAAGGAGATTGCAACCACATAGGAAGAACAATATCAACTAACTCAACCACTCAGAGCTCCCAGAACCTAAGCCAACCACAGTGTATACATGGAGGTATCCATGGCTCCAGATACATATGTAGCAGAGGATGGCTTTATCTGACATCAGTGGGAGGGGAGGCCCTTGGTCGTGTAGAGGCTTGATGCCCCAACATAGGAGGATGCTAAAGCAATGAGGCAGTAGTGGGTGAGCTAGTGGAGGACCTCCCTCATAGAGGCAAAGGGGAGGGGAAGAGGTGGGATGGGATAGTATGTTTGTGGAGAGGTAACTGGGAAGAGGGATATAATTTCAAATGTAAATGAATAAAGTGATTAATAAAATAACAAAAGCTAATATTATATAATACGCATTTACCACATAGTTATAAATTTTTATAAAATTCATATTCAGTGATAGTATAAATATCATATCACATTTTATTTCCAGCATGGTGGAGAACATTATTTGTTTTGTACCATATGCTTCCTCTGACAATCGTATGACTCTTTTAAGATGTTGTTCATGTCCTAGGTCTTTATTATTCCAGAGAAACTCTGGGAAAGATTCTTTTATACCATACTTCTACAAGACTACAGGGTCTATTTAAATCTGTCAAATTGAATCATGCCTTCACATTATATGGTCTCTATCATACCCTCTCTATTGCAGCCATAGATGCTGAGTCATTCTACTGAGTTGATAGTATTCATATTGACGTTTAAACTCATTCTTTTGAACATCCCTCCAATTATAATCTTAGTCATATTTCCATAATTATTTAATTTCTGCATTTTCAGTACATAATTTCTTCACTCAACCTTACTAATTCTTTCTTAATTATTTTTGTGTTATTCAAGTTATCTCTCTGTGTGTTTATCGCTATATCCTTTTAAGGGCAGTTGCAAATTGCATCTATTCTAGTATCCAAATTTTAGAATATGTCCTGTGAAAATTCTATATTTCATCTCCTATAATCTTATTTTATCTTCTTTCCTTAAATTTATTTTGTGTAATTGATTTTTATTACTCCTTTGCATTCAAAATTAATGACCTGCCTCCTCTTAATATTTTTAGTATTAGATGAGAATCACTTGACCTTGGCCGGGACCAGCTTTTTACCTATTCTATAGCTCTATGGTACTTCTCGATATCACTGTGGGAAAACTAGAAAAAAAAAAACTGTGTTCAGATTCAGAAATGTTCACTTTTATTGTGTCCCACTGTTAAATACGAGTGCTGTTTCATATGCCTATTTTTCCCAACTTTTCATTTTCTTATGTGACCTTTTCATACTCTGTCTTTATAGGAATACTTAACACTCTACAGGTCCAGTTGATAACTCAGTTTCTGATATTACTAAGAAAAGAAATACATATTTTTTTTAAAAAATTAAGAAGCCTCTAGTACATATAGACTTACCCACTACATTCTATGAGGATCTATGCTACCCCTGTTTCCTTGCTGTATGGACGGATTCTCTGAAAACGTTCCTAGGTAGATGCTGCCTTCCTCTTAATTTGTAACCTATATACTATTCATCTGCTGCTTAGGTATATATGCATTCGCATTTCTCTTCTTGTCAGATTTTATGAAAATACATTAGAATAGCTCCATTAATTTTTCAGTAATCTTGTGATTAAATGTGTCATCCATATACATTATAGTCTGTGCTCAACTCTTTAACTCATTAATGTACTCAAAAGAAGCTTTGCTCCACTTCTTTACCATTAAAATAAATCTCATTGTATTTGACCTACCAAAAGGATTTATCACAGCCATAGGTTCAGTGCGTGGGATTTAAATCTGGCTGCGTTACAGGCTAGGCATAGACTCCCATATCCCAAGACCAACATTTGACAGTTTCATCATTGCATTTCTGTTTCTGTGTTTGTGTCTCAATATGCTTTATTAACTTGGTCACAAAGCATTTTGATCATATCTACCCCTCCTCTAGTAAAAGTCTTAACTAATATATATATATATTAAAAATATACTTATTAACATAATTATATATAAAACAAACAATTTGAAACTAACAGAAAATGCAAATACAAAGTCCAATTATATTTCTCCATTTGCTCATATGTGTAGGTTTTGCCAGTTGGCCGTGGTCATCCTTTTGAGGAACTAGTTGAAATAACCTGAGTCGTATTAACCTTGGACTGCAATTGAAGGTGGAGTCTTATGAGTCCACGATGAATTGTTGACTCTTGTGGTTTTGTGCAAGGTTTATGTAGGCAACCATAGATGTTGAGAGTTCATTGATAGAACAATCCTGTCATGATCAGAAAAATATATTTCAATTGGGCCTCCTCACCCTGTCCCCTTCAGTAATTCTTACCAAGCAATTAATTACTACTGCAAGGGGAGATTCTTTCTTCTCTAGAGATATTGTCCCAGATGACTCTCCAGTATGAAATTGTGAACCCTAAAACATATGTACTCAAAAGACATTTAACAGACTTAACAGGTTACATTAATGTATCCATTCACAGAAGTGGACACAAAAAGAATAATTTTAAAAGGGGATTAAACATTTGTAGAACATTGAAGAAAAGAAAGGGGGTGAAGATTTTAGTGATATGATGTAATTCTAATTTAATTAAATAATTTAGCAAGTAATCTAATTATCTTGATCAATTTATAGACTACTTACTATAAGAAAAAATGTTTGAAAATTTTAATTTCTCTCTCTCTCTCTCTCTCTCTCTCTCTCTCTCTCTCTCTCTCTCTTTCTCTCTCTCTCTCCTTTTCTTTTGATTTTTCGAGACAAGGTTTCTCTGTATAGCCCTGGATGTCCTGGAACTCACTCTGTAGACCAGGCTGGCCTCGAACTCAGAAATCTACCTGTCTCTGCCTTCCATGTGCTGGGATTAAAGATGTGCGCCACCACTACCCGGCAAATTATTTCTCAAAGAAGCTAATATTCTGAGAAATTAATAATTTGGGGCATGAAAGTATACACAACAAATGTAAATTTTTATTAGATATGGCTTATTCCAACTCAAAATAGAATAGCCTTGCTTTCGGTAATTAAAATGTAAACATATCTAGTCAGAAGAGCTAAAAATATTTATCAGTTTTAGGCACTCTTTCAAGGAGCCAGGTGAATGAAAATAAAGAGGCCTAATACAGAGTGAAGATATTTAAGCAACAAAAAGTTTCCTTCTTGTCTCACAGCCAAATAAATGGAAGAATAAGGTGCTTCTTATAGATAGATACTAATATTATGAAGGGAAAGATCTTAATTTCAAAGGATATCATGAAATTAAAAAATATATAATATCAGACTTTTAAACCTCAGTATCATATACATGGTTACATATATTGATTATATTTGAGTATGATATATGATTAAATATATATTTATATATATATTAATATTTATATATATATATGATATATGGAGAGAGAGAAAGGAGAGAGAGAGGGAAAGAGAGAGAGAGAGAGAGAGAGAGAGGGAGAGAGAGAGAGAGAGAAAGAGATCCAATAAAAGTGGGCAAAAATGAATATCTATACTGTTGATATACAGCCACTTCCATTTCTTTTCTCTTTTCTAATAATAAAATCTAGAAACAATAAAATTCAGGAAGTTGATAGCAAACATTTTTGAAGTAACATAGCTCTGATGCAATATGCGGTTTGTCAGCACATTGTGTTTGACACAATGTTTTCCCGATGTTCTACCACATTCACTTGCTTTGCAATAGGATATTTCAGACAATTGTTTCATATGTGTGTTTCTCATGCTTTTCACTATGCATGGGGTGCAGTGCCACTGGAATAAATAAGTTCTCTAACAGGATTTACTGTCAGAATTTATTGCCTGTACTTTTGGGAGGGCGGAAGATGTTAAAGCTCCCTGTCATTTACCAAAGGAAAAAGTATTGAAAATGACCTTTGACTATACATAGTAGCATTTAGATTTTTATATTACTATTATAATGAACTCTAATTTCAGATGTGTTATAAGACCTTGACCTTTTTGGATATTAGTAGAATATTACTTTCTGAAAGGAAAAATAATAGCTGTTTTAAGATCGTAAGTGACTATCAAATATAAGATGTCAATTGCTAACTCATTTGCTTTTCAATTGGGGGTACAACTTCAATTGGAATTCTTACTGTTCTAATAGCAAGTCAATAGCTAAAACTACATCAAATAGCTACTCCTCATTTTACATAGCAAACAAAAGTGCAAATACAGGGTGTCTACCAACGGATGCCTTATAATCAGAGCATAACCCTCTACACAGATCATGCAAGGTTTGATTTAAACATGGGTATTTGTTTAAACTCACTCACATAATGTTCATATTACCATTTTTATATTTGTAGAAATCTAATGCCATGTCCACTTAGTGAAAGAACAGGGGAGAGAGAGAGAGAGAGAGAGAGAGAGAGAGAGAGAGAGAGAGAGAGAGAGAGAGAGGAGAAAGCTGATTTGTTCTAAGAAAACCTGCAGTTGAATAGTAAGTTCTGAAAAGTGACCCCGTTTAATGGTGATACAATCTTCCCAAGACAGTGTGTCCATGGCTGACAAATTTACTAAGGAAGTTGTAGATGTTGCTGTTATAAATACTCTTATATAAATTATATATTTCCTCCTTATATCATCAAGACCTTGGCATGTTATCCTAGGACAGAGTAATACATTTTCTCTTGATGTTTATCCTCATCTAAAAGGAAGAGACACTTGAGCAGGATAGAAAAATTATATGTTCTCACTTGTGCTTTAAAATTTTGCAGTCTGAACATGGGAATTTTTTTTAAATTATTTATTTATTTATTTATTTATTTTATGTATATGAGTACACCATTGCTCTCTTCAGACACACCAGAAAAGGGCATCAGACCCTATTGTTGTGGATGGCTGTGAGCCACCATGTGGTTGCTGGGAACTGAACTCAGGACCTCTGGAAGAGCAGTCAGTGCTCTTAACCACTGAGCCATCTCTCCAGCCCTGAACATGGGAATTTTGAAAAGCTACAAATAGGTAGTAGGGTTGAATCACATAAGTTTTCTTTCTATGGGGAAAGAAATATCAACAAATGATTTATCTTATCCCAAATGATTTATCAGTAAGCTTTCAATTCACATATTTATTTCCTTCCATACACTATAATACAAATCTTTAATAAACACTATTTCTGAAACAGTGTCTTCATCAGTTTTCAGTGGTTTTTGTTATTTAATGATTACATTCTTCTCCAGTTTCCAACATGAATTTCTGATTGATCTGTTAAGGCACAACATCATACTGTGACTCAGATACATTTTTTTATGAATATCACAAATATAGGTAGGTAGAATACCTATCCTTATATGTCCAAGAAACCTTTAGTGTCTCTTTAATGTTAATATTTGTTGCATAATCTTATCATAAAGAACAAAATTTTCCATTGTCTCTTTCCATATGATTTAAACAATGTGCTACTGAATTGGTTTTCAACTGTTGCTCATTATTTTCTCCATTCCTTCTGACCAGGTAAGTGTTTTCCATTAAACCTTGAGGTTCAGTGAAATGTTTTGGAATTGTAGGCATCATACAGATATGATAAAAAAGGACTCAGTTTTTCTCAGAAATATATCAGAATAATTATAGCAATAACACAGTAGAGACATACTGTAGTTTCTGATGAATATTATTTGCTGCTAACACATATGTGAAGCTGAGAATAAATTAATTTTACCAATTTACCTGCAAAACATCTGAAAATTCTAGAGTCAAGACACTCTGCGGTAAGGTGTTTCATACACCCTTTTTTGCACTCTGGTAAAGCCTCCTTTATAGTCAAACATATAGGAAAAGACATATAGTGGTTGCCTGCTTTAGGAAGTCCTGTTTTAGGTCTATTTGGTCAGAATTGGGAGCCTCGAATGAGGGATGTCCTATGAATACAAACTGTTTATTGATGAGATGAGTGGTCTAGTGTACTAATTATGTTTTCATTTGTTTGGTTTGGTTTTTGTTTTCTTGCTTGATATTTTGTCGACTTGTTACAAGCTTTTGTTATCTGGGAAGAAAGAAATCCTCAGTTGGGGAAAACCAGTCATCACTCTGCCTACAGGTAATTCTCTGCGGCATTTCTTTTCATGACTGAAGAGAGAAAATCCACCCCACATTAGCTGGTACCACCCCTGAGCAGGTGGCCCTGCATGGTTGAGTAAGCCATGATGAGCAAATGAGTACGTAGAACTTCTCAATGCCCTCAGGTTTGCCTCCAGATTTCTGCTTGAGCAACAGCTCCAATTTCCTGTTATAGTGGAAATGTAATACCTAAGATGTAAGATGAATTATTTCCTCCCTAACTGTATTAGGTCCGTATTTTATCACAGCAATAAGAAGAAAACTAAGATCTGGTTACAGGAGGACAGTTTTCTTTTACAACCTGCTTGAAGACCAGAACTAAGTTGTACCTCAGTCCAGCTTCTGATGACCTCCTTGCCCTAACTGACTGTGTAGCCATAGAGACCGGATTAGTCTAATCAATTTCATGGGGTTCTCAAAAGGGAATATATTGAATAATCTCTACATGTTATTCTTGTTTCAAATTTTAAGAAGTGCCTGTAGCTAAGCAGCTATGGTAGCCTGCAAAGTAAAATCATGGAAACAAAAGCTTGACCAAGTTGATTCAGTAACCACAAGAACATGCTTTCTCCCTCTCTTAACTTCCTTAAGAATCATAGGGTAGAAATATTTGAAGAGAATTTTAGAGACTTTCCTAGCATGAGTATCAGCTAACTATTTGAAATCCTTCTACCATATTCCTGGTAACAGATGAACTATTCAATAAATTCTCAAACATGATTTAAGAGGAATCCTGAGAAGCCCATTAAAATTTAGCTCCCTATAAATTCATTAGTGAACAATGTTTGTATGGCTTTCCCCATAGTGCTGAAACATGATCATCTTTGTATTAAGAATGCATTGAAATCTGTAAACCATACAATGTTTCTCAAAGAGTAATTTTTACCGATTCCATGCTACATCCATCATATTATTCATTAAGACATATGCTCTGAATGTATTGTAAAAAAATTTTTTTTCTACTATGTTAAATTTATTCCAAACCAAGCAAAGCTCTTAAGAGGTGGTGATTTTGTTTAACAATGCTATGGTGGTTTCAATGATGATGACACCCATAGGCTTATATGTTTAAAAACTTGGCCCTCAGTCAGCGCAATAGTTTGTGAAAAATTAGGAGGTTTAAGCTTGTTAGAGGAGGTCTGCCAATGGAAGTCAGCTTTGGGCATTCAATGGAGTTCTACCATTCCAAATATGCTCTCTGTCTCCTGTTTGTGAACCAAAACATGAGCTCTTAGCTCTTGTCACCTGTCCCCATCCATTAACTCAGCTGTCACACATTCTAATCCTCTGAAATCCTAAGCTCAATTACACTCTCTTTTGAGTTGCCTGGGTCATGCGCTGGGTCTGGCATGGCTGTTTAAGGGAAGGTGTAACATAGTTCCTGCCCCTGGAGCATTACCAGGCCACTGATTCCTTTGTGTGCTGGTGGTCACTGTTGGCCTGAAGCTGATGAATTGTCTCTTCTATTTTAGTTTCGATCTCTCTTTTGGGGGAATATACTTTCCCAATCACTTAGAGATAACCATTCCTTAATAAATGAAACAGATGTTGTTCTCAGCAATGAGGAATGGAAATGGTTATGAGACTGTGGAGGACCAGGATCAGGCCTACTTCGCCTTCAGGACCGTGGGAAAGGATTTAGACAACATAAACACAGAAGCCATAAAGGCCTGCATGGTCATTGACAGACCTAACCTTGAATCTGAAATTATGAGGAAATACATGTATCCTCTAGTCCACTGATTGCTACATTAGTTAGCCAGGGTGAAACTGGAAACATCACAGAGAGTTAAAGTGCTCTTAAGAAGAAAAGATACAGATAATAACAGAAGGGATCTATGAAAAACAGGTAAATGATAGATGGGTTTATTTTATGGGAGAGAGGCTCATATGTGATATAGAAACAAACAGCATTAGAAGGAGAGTATATGAGGCTATGGAATTGCTAGGATAGCAAAATAAAAATTAAAAAATTAAACAATTATGTATAATATAAGCATATAAAATTTTAGTACTTTATTCTCCTAGCTGCTTAAAGGATTGAAGAGGACAATGCTTACTTACTTACATACATAAATTTTAAATCTTTGTAAGAAATTATTTTAATCCTAGTTGTCTGTCACCTTTCTGTTCTTATATGAAAATAATTAATAAATACTGCTATCTGCTGTACTAGGAAACCACAAGAGTTGCTCTCAGCTACCTGTGAAGAATGGGTTGGGTAGAAACTGTAAGGAAATGAGCTTCTGCTTTTTGTTATGTTCCTGCTTTAATGAAGTAGAGGTTGGGATTAATGATCCATGTCTCATAGAATTTATGTAAATTTAAGGACTTCTAGAAATATTATTAATAATGATCAAGGTTTTGATTATATAGCATTAGTAAATAAAAGACTGAGTTCAGACTATCTGATCCAGAGGAGTCAAAGGAATGATGAGAGGGAAGAAGGCTAAAGAATGGGAAGGGAGAAGGCTGAAGAATGAGGAGGAGAAAGAAGGAAGAAAGAAGAGGAAGAATGAAAAGAATCCTTGTGCAAAGAGAAACCACTTGAACCGACAGCTTGCATCCACTACTAACTAAGCCATTATTGAATTAGCTCTGCTCCCATTCCTGCCTTTCTCGGGACCCTACACATGAAGAGGCTGAACCTGGGTAGTCATGGTGTCTTATCAGAGCAATAGAAAAGGTATGGATACAGAAGTATACATGTTTAATAATTAAAATAGCTAGGGAAAGATTATTAAATCACCAAATCATTGCATAGATTACCCATGAAGCAGGATAAACAGGTGTGACCTAGCATTGTGCCTAGACCCTAGCATCCTGCCTTGCCCCAGTCCTTCATTGAGTCATCCATATCCATCCACTGTCCTGTACGAAGTTAGGTTTGTTTTCCAGGAATATGCATGGAGTGCTGGTTCCCAGACTGCTCATTCCAAGTCCATTTAATCAGTCTTAAATTAATGAAAGTTACTTACAGTCTTGGTACAGTCTTCTTTTCTTTTTCCCTAAATCTTAGTTTTAAATACCATTGTGAGTTTGGTTCATTTGACATCTTTATAGGTAGCTTAGTAAGGAGACTAAAAAAACTGCCAAGAAGATGTCATCTTCAAAGTGCATAATTCTAATTTAATATTAAGATGCCTCATAACAGCCAAAGTACCATATCCTGCTAGATTATACTCATGGCAGCTTAATTTGATGGGTAGATGCATGGTGCATTTTAAAAGTTCTAAATATAATAATATTAGATACATTATTGACCACTTAGCAAAAATTGCCTCAAAATATAGGTATAAAATCCTAGTCTTAGTTGAAAAGAACAACAGAAGTGTTGGAAGGGTTTTGACAGTGGAACAGAAAGCCTTTGTTTCTGTAATTATGGTAATATTTTCCCAAACTGCATTTTTCAAAATAACAAATCAAAATTTACTTTAGTGCAAAATTAGAAAGCTCATGGATTAAAACTGGCAGGCAGCTAGGTTTTCACATGCCCTCTGGGATATTACACTATTCCATGACAAATTCCTGCTTTTCAACATATTGAGTATGTCATGGGAGAGAGGTTGCCATGACAGCGTACAGCAGCAGGTGCCCGTTGTTACAGAGGTTTCACTGAAGTTTCCCATCTCTCCCTCAAGAGCGACTGTCCAGGCTTCTGGCATGAACAAGTGCTAATTTTTTATTTACTGCATTAGCACTAAAATTTAGAGAGATAATGGCTTGCCAACTGGATCCACAAGCACCATTGACATCCCTCCAAATAACATCAACAAACCTCAAGCACAAACTGTAAGTAAAGTTGTCAGAAGTGGTACTTAGCCACCTTGATCGAAATGTACTGGAAAGGCTTTTTTTTTCTCAAAACCTTAAATGTGAAAGATTTCATTAGAAACAAATGGAAATGGACAGGCAAATTTACATTAAAAACAATCTTAGGACCATGTAGTGCCTTGCTCCTTAATACTCAACACTGGGAAGAATAGGGTGTGATCAGGAGTTTCAGGCTAACCTGTACTATGTAGTGAGACTTTGTACTAAAAAAAAAAAAGACATTTTAAGTTATTTTTCAGTTCAAACTTAGGCTTATACACGTGTATAAATATGCTTGAGGTTAAACACAATATCATTTTCTTAATATTTACATCATATAACTTATGCATATTGCATTTATTCTCTAGTTGCCTTTAAGTAACCAAATCCTACTAACTGTACAATTTCTTATACATTAAAATGAAATCCATTGTTAAACACAATATACCTTCACTAGATAGCATTAAGACAAAACTGGGCTACTAGAGAATAAATTAAAAATAAAGGTATTTAGAAATGTGTAGTAAAGACAGAAAAAAAAAAGGTACTTAAGATGATAAAATAGTCTAGGGCATCTCATCAGTGTTACAATGCGTACTCCAGAGCTACTACAGAAACTGCATTAGTGCTGTGAACACTCCTCTTGTTTCCTTTATATATACATTAAAGACTTTGTATATGCATTAAATAATTGAAGTTCTAATGAAATGTGTCTATACACATATTGAAAACTCACAAGTTTATGAACTCTTTTCCCATGATTCAGTAAAGTTGTTATTCTTAAATTGTGTTATGAGATAATGAATCTGTGAAAATGAATTTAAAATTCATAGAGTAAGAAAGCCTTGTTTTAAAACTGTGAATCTTCAGTTTTAAATGTAAAAAGAAGAATCTATAATTAATTAGCAAACCAAATATATCTATAAAAGTTGTATGACATATATTATTTCTCTCTTGGTAGCACACATAGTGCCTTCCTGTAACAAAATCACTAGCCAGTAGATGTGATGGCTTTAGGCAAACATGAAGTTGACTTCTCATTGTTCAATGAGGTTGTAGGTGTTGTGTTTGGCAATGGGGCCTTGCCTTCACGTTGTTGAGAGCAACCACAGTCTTTGCTCCAGCCCAGAATACCTGGGTGTTGTCATGGGATAATTTTGACCAACAACTTAACTAGCCTTAACCCATTCTTAGTACTGAAGCTTCACATAAACACATGCATGTGTACACAGTTGATATTTAAAACAAAAACAAGGTAAATGTAAGAAAAATGAGGTATTTAAGAAATGTAATTGTGAGAAAAACATACTGTGGTAGTGTCACATGTTGCAATACTATGTATTCACCAGCATTAAATAAACTAAGAGATAAGCATATATGGAAGCTTGATAAAGGTGTCTATACCTAGTAAGTTTCTTCACATACAAGATGTAGTTCTTCATATGAAGTAATAGTGTCTGGATTGTGTTACATAGCATATGGTGTTAAAAATTGATAGTCTGAGCAGTAGAAAATTGCCACTTAACACAATAGTTCTTTTGTAGTTTGGTGTTATGGACTGCCTTCCCCCAGTGTTATGTTGTTTCAATATAACGTCAGCTATACATCTGTTTGACATAAGGGCTTTAAAAGAGTGCCTATGGTAAAACATGATCATCAAAGTATGGCTGTACAAGATTAACAAACATCAGAATTACAGATGGACACCGGAAAGTTCACCCTGTAAAAAGGTGGCTCTTGTAGATGACAAGGGAAACAATTAGTAAGAATGACACCTGCTGACATTTGACTTTTTGTCAGTAGACTCTGCAGTGCGGAAAAACAAATTTCAGTTTTTGAATAATCCAGTTTGTGAACATTGCTAAGGCAATCTCTGAAAGAATAATCCACATGTGCTTTCAAAAGTCATCAACTTCTATCATTAAAATTGAAGCATAATTTGAATGCAAAATAAAGCATTTTTATTGGTTATTTTATTTATTTACATTTCAAATGTTGTCCCCCTTCCTGGTCTCCCCTCTACAAACCACTATCCTATTCCCCCTCCCATTTGCCTCTAAGAGGGTGCTCCCCCAAACCCACACACTTCCTCCTCACCCCGCTAGGGTCCCCTTATGCAAGGACATCAAGCCTCCGCAGAACCAAGGGCCTCTCCTCCCACTGATGCCAGACAAGGCCATTCTCTGCTACATATGCAGCTGGAGCTATGGACCCAAATTAAGTCTTAATAAAACTGACTTGTAAAATCTCCTTAAGAAATTTCAAAAAGAGCAGCAAGACAATGCTTTCTACATTGAGTCCCATCCCCTAAATGACAAATAGAATACAGAATCTCAGTCTAGGCTCTCTACAGAACAACTGGAAATTCCTCAAAAAATAGTTCACGATGATGTAAATAGCCTATCTTGAAAACAAAAAAATACAGAGTGAACATGGACATCTAGCTTTGAAGTGGTTCTCTTAGGAGCTTTGAATTGTCAGCTGTGATAAATGATAGTTTTTTGGTAGCTCTCAAAGCAGAAGAAAATCTCAAATGTCTCTGTCGTAAAATGTGCATTCCTTATATAAATACAGTATAGGAGCCAAGAATTCATGAACAAAATCAGAGAAAGAAAATAGTGTACACAGGAACATTTGTACAATGATCCCAGTCATAAAACACCTCTATGTGATTTATGGTAGCTATAGATTCCTAATGATTTATATTCATGTTTAGAAAAAAAGAAAGTACTACAAGTACTACTGAAAATATATATGTGGGGCTGGGGATGTAGCTCATTAGTCAAGGATTTACTTAGCAAGCACTAAGCCCTGGGTCTGGTCCTTTGAACCATTTTAAAAAATTTGTAGATGGAAAACCTGTCGTCCTTTAAGCAGAAGAGAAGGTAATATCTGTTTGTAAAGAAGCGGAGAAATTAAATGAAATATATTTTGAATGGGGGACAAAGGAAGTTAAGACATTGGTATATATATATTGTGTCAGATTTTTAACCTTGAAATGTGTTTTTCTATAATGCATGTGTATTTTTAATTATATATTATGTAGTTCTGCATGATATTTTTGGTAAAAGTGACTGAAAATATTTCTTCTTATTTCACATAAATACCATAGCTTACACATTGATTAAATTTTTTGCTTATATTTTCATTGTGCTATTATTTTATGTGTGGCTGATCTGCTTTCATCTTGTACAAGAGCTGTAAGTGAGTGTGTCACATGTGTGCCTGATGATGCAGAAGTCAAAAGTTGACAAACTGAATCCCTGGAAGTAGAAGTAGAGGTATGTTTTTGAGGTGCCATATGGGTCTGGTAAATTGAAGCAGACACTCCAGAATAGCAGCTAGTGCTCTTTACTATTGAACCATCTCCTCAAACCTTCTTGGCTTTTACTTTTTACTGATTATTGGAACAATATTTGTATTCTTCAATGCACTTAAAAATATCTGGGTCAGAGTTTTTCACTGTGGAATGGCAACCCCATCCCTGTACTTGGTGTCCTGTCTTTCTACTGGAGGTGGACTCTACAAGTTCACTTTCCCCACTATAGGACATTTCATCTAAGGTCACTCCCTTTGAGTTCTGAGAGTGTCTCACCTCCCAGGTCTCTGGTACATTCAAGAGAGTTCCTGCACCTCCTACCTCCTGAGATTGCCTGTTTCCATTCTTTCTCCTGACCCTCGGGGCTTCAGTCCTGCCCCCCAGTACCGGATCATGTTCCTCTCTTTCCCTCCCTGCCTTCTTTATCACCCAGGTCCCTCCCTCCATCCTCCCCTCCATTGCATTTTTCTCTCTCCCAAATGGAATTGGGACATCCTCACTTGGTTCCTTCAGCTTTTTAACCTTCTTGAGTTCTAAGGATTGTATCCTGGGAATTCTGTACGGTTTTGGTGAGTATCTACTTATTAGTGACTACATATTATGCATGTTCTTTTGGGTCTAAGTTACCTCACTCAGGATGATATTTCCTAGATCCATCCATTTGCTTGAAAATCTCAGAATGTCCTCGTTCTTGGTAGCTGAGTAGTATTACATTGTGGAAATGAACCACATTTTCTATATCTATTCTTCTGTTGTGGGACATCTGGGTCGTTTTCAGTTTCTGGCTATCACAAATAAGGCTGCTATGAACTTAGTGGATCATGTGCCCCTGTGGCATGGTGGAGCATCTTTTGGGTATTTGCCCAAGAGTGGTATAGCTGGGTTTTCAGGTAGATCTATTTCCAGTTTTCTGAGGAACCTCCAGATTGATTTCCAGAGATGTTGTACCAGTTTGCAATTCCACCAGCAGTGGAGGAGTGTTTCTCTTTCTCCACATCTTTGCCAGCATATACTGACCCAGAATTTTTCCTTTCTGAAGGAACTGCAGGGACAAAAATGGAGAAGAGACTGAGGGAAAAGTGGTTCAGTGACTAGCCCAAATTGGGATTCAGTTCAAGGGGAGGACCAAAAGCTTGACACTATTACTGATACTATGGTGTGCTTACAGACAGGAGCCTAGCATAACTGCCCTCTGAAAGACAAACAAGCAGCTGAAAAAGTCAGGTGCAGATATTTACACCTAACCAATAGCTAGAAGCTGGTGACCCCTGTGGTTCAGTTATGAAAATGCTGGAAGAAGCTGAGGAGGAGGGCAAGCCCATGGGAAGACTAACAGTCTCAACTAACTTGGACCCCCAAGATCTCTCAGATACTGATCTACCAACAAGGCAGAATACACCAGCTTATATGAGGCCCCAACACGTAGACAGCAGAGGACTGCCTGGTCTGGCCTCAGTGAGAGAAGATGCACCTAACCCTTAAGAAACTTGAAGTCCCAGTGAGTGGGAAGGTCTGGTAGGATAGGGGTTGGTAGAGTGGGGACCTTCTCTTGGAGACAGGGGTTGGGGGAGGAGGAATGGGATGAGGAACAGTAAAAGGCAGACTTGGAGTGGTATAAAGTCAAGACTGTAAAAAAATAGAATCAAGAGTAATAATATAAATGATATCTGAAGATGTATGCTAACATAATAAAGGACAAAATCACTTTCTAACAGTTAAATATTTGATTAAGTTTCTTCAATAGTGCTGTGTTATCATTTAAAGATCAGATTAATGTTGGTATATTTCATTCAATTCCACTCAGGATTCACTCTAGGCCACAAAATAAATACCCATTCAAACAAATAGCAATAGTGAAGGAGCCTTTAATTTACAGTAAATTCATCATTGGTTAATCTCAGAATGATGCTCTATCATTCTTTGTTGTTCAAAAGAAAATAAATTAACATTACTTTGACAGGAGTCAATTTCATTATAGCAGGTGCTACTTATTTTATAGAACTAAAACTCTTTTGATTTGAATAAACCATAGGAAAGTGAATCTGAAATGCTATTACAGTGTGTGTGTGTGTGTGTGTGTGTGTGTGTGTGTGTGTGTATTCCCCTGATTGGGAACATAGTTTGATTGCTCTATAAACTTTAGACAGTATTAAGAAATGCCATAAAAGTAAATGAGATAAAAAAGAATGCAAAGTAAAATGTCATTTTGTTGAGCCAATTTTTGCATTGTTTTCTAAGTGAAGTAAAAGGGTCAGCATCATTAAAGTTTTAGAGCGACTCAACATCAAGTTGACACAGTCCTTTTCTAGCCATGTTAAATTTCCTAGACTCAGTAAATTTTATTCAAATTTAAGAGAACCACATTGAGAAGTTTCAAGGAGAGGCTGGGCTGAAGTCCAGCCCCCACAGTAGTAGTTGTTGCCAAGTTTCTCTTCTTGTGTTGTCCTCAGCCTTGTTCATCCTTGTAAAACAGGACATTATGTGTCAGCCTTTGCAAGCATCTTTTCATAGAAGTAATTGCACTTCGATAAAAATAACACATGGTGTAGTACAATAACAAAACTCTGTTTAATTCTGAAGCAAAATATGAATGGCTCTGGTTGGGGAACAGTTTCAGGCTCCCCATAAATACCATGTTCTCATATAGTAACAATTTCTTAAAGACACAGTAGCGGGGTATGAAAAATAATAAATCAAGATAGTTTGTAAATACATTGATAGAACCATAAGTTAGGTGGATTACAGCCCTCTTCTATGGGCTTCTTAGATTGCCTGAAGATATTTCTGGTTTGTGAAGTAGTGAAAGATAGAATCTAATAAATAAATACATCTCAAAGGTTTATGTGACAATCTTGAGCATGTTATCTCACACACAGAGGAGTTCAACCGCCATTCAAGGAGCCAAATGATGTGTAATTAGGCTTTTGATCTTCAGGGTTTCAGTTTATTCTTGTTATTTGAGTTCTAACCATCTCAATGTCAATCAAAGGAATCCTGTTAGGAATTTCATCCAAAGTTGATATACATTTTTGGTGAGAATTAGCTACAACAGATATTTTAAGTAAGATTCAAAGTAAGCAAAGACAGGAACTGATCATCCACAACCTATCTTCCACACTGAAACAATTGATCACTTGCACTGTTTGAACCCAGTCATATCTGTAGTTCTGTCAAATATATAAATGCCATATGTACTTTTCATCTTATCTATAGTGTGACAGGTATTCCTGCACAGTAGTCTCAATACTCAGCTCTCATAAATAGTCAGTGTCAGTACAAGAAGACAATATTTTAAAGAACAAAATATGCTTTATTTAAAAGATATTAATTTTCAAAGGTTAGGATAGTAGAGACCAAATAAATTGTCATGACCCCATACATGCCTTCCCATCTCATCTAATAGTATCTAGTCATTCTCCATCCTCATCTCTTCAGTAAGCTAACTCCTCGGACATAATTGCAAATGAGTGTCTACATGACATAACAAAGAAATGTCTTACAGAACAATTAAAACTGCTTCCCATAAGCCTCCATCGTAAATACAATGGGGACATATATATAGTTGACTCTTTACAATCCTCTCTAAAGGAAGTTTTCACAGTCAGAGTAATGATCCCATTGAGAAATTTGTTGCTTTTATCTTAGGGGTTTTTCTTGTGTTTTGATATTTTCAGGTGTTAATTTCTATCCAAAACTACTTTAGCTACAGTTTTTGGTGAATAAGTCTAAGGTTGGATGGAGAGGAGACCACACCACACAGAAAGACACAACTAGAAACATTTTTTAAAAATCACCTATTGTAGAAGATATTACTCTACTACTCAAATATTTAAATTATATGCCTGCAATACTAATGAGATTACTATTCGCTATGATAGAAACACAGATTATGCTCAAGTAGATTCAATAATGTATGATATTATTTCCTGAGATATTTCCTCATTTGGAATTATAGGTGCACAGTGAGGTAGAAGGAAAGAAAAGATAATCAATTAAAATAATTTTTTACCATACATTCTCATTTGTTTCTTATGATATTAATGGAGGGAAGCTTGCATGTGATATATTTCTTTAGGAAAATTAAGGAATGTGCACATATATGAATGCACACACACACACACACACATAAACACACGCTTAGGTATGTTAATGGTAAATAAAGTATAGAGGGAAAGCAATGGCAGGCGTATTATCATCTGTTAC
>NW_021620988.1:4540368-4647346 GCF_004785775.1 Grammomys surdaster
GAGGGAAAGCAATGGCAGGCGTATTATCATCTGTTACTTTAGTACATTTGGCTTCATTGACTAGCTTTCAATATTTTTGTAACTAGTTTGAGATTTTCAGTTTGTTATAATTAAATCTTCTACTCACAATGATTATCAATAAATAGCACACTAGAAATTAACAAAAAATTAAATCTCTTTTCAAAAGTTCATTTTACACCAGAGATTCTTTTTTACTGGAGACTCATTACATGGAAACAATCAGATTCACAATATACTTGTAACACTATTGACTGTGAATCAAATTTAACTGGTAAAAATTGAATAATATAAAGAGCATAAATAGATATCTTGTTTAGGAAACTTTATGATAGGCACATGGGAGCATGTGAAGTTGTTCAGTGTCTTTTTCAAATCTTTAGATATATTGTTAAAAGAAAGGCAAAATTTCCAAGAGGGAATTGGGATCACATAAGGAGTTCAAAGAAAAAAATGTAAGGAGACACAAAAGGAAGCTGTAATTTGATAATTGTGATAAAAAAGATGGGGAAAAATTCTACCTTTTGTAGAGTTTTGGATTCAACATACTTTATTTAAAAATTTATGATCAGAAACATTTTTGTTAAAAGAATAACTTTACTATTTAAGAATGTGGCTTAGTGTCTAGTCTGATGGTCAATGGACTTAGCAGTCTTCGTTTCAATCCCTACATTCAGGAAAAGAGCTCAATAGAAGCAAACAACAATTTTTCTTGTAGCCACTAGAGCATTAGGGTCACTGGATGACCCATCACCCTTAAAATTAGAGAGATGAGAAAATACAGAAAATCACAGCTTCCTCAGAGCTGAAGTCCCCATCTGGAGCCAGCATCAATGAGAGCTTACAAACTGATTGAAAAATTGCTGGAGGCTTAGTGCAGAAGAGCTTCAGTGTTAAAAACTCCAGGGGAAGGTGTATTGCCTTAAGGGGGATCCCATGCTTTTGAGACTTTTACTCCATTAGATCTATGAGCTTCTCAAGGTAAAAATCAAAGAAAAATTCCACCAAGGGATAAAAGTACTCATTTTGAAATAAGCAGAGAACAGTGTTTTCCCCCAACAAAAGTGTTCCAGTGAAACTATTTTCCCAGTCTAACCTACTTAGGATTCACGAGAGTTAAATCCTAACTGATCTGTTCTTGAGACCCAGAAGAAATTTCTTCTGCTCCTGTCTAAAGAAGGGGGAGATAATGTGAAACATTTTGATAACAAGATGCTGGGCCAATGGCTCACTAATAGACTAAACAGAAATCACAAGAGTGCAGAACATTTCGCACCACTCTCATTGCACATCTACTTCAGAAGGGATTGTGCTTATCTGTGGCTTATAAAAGACAGAATTCAAACCTCCTACTTCAGTAGGAAGCATTATCTAGGATAATCAAAAGCTAGGAAGAGAGACAAAATTAAGAACACCAGAAGTTTTAATCACAGAAACAGATTTCAAAGCAGAAGTAAAAGAGAAACCTGACACTTCACACCACAGTCCTATACAAACAAGTGCTTATTACTTGAACACCAAGGTTCAAGTAATAAAAATGGCAGGACTGTGAAAAATGAAAACAACAACAAAATAAAAAGTTTGGAGAGGCAAAGCACCCATCATAAATGTATATGGATGAGTAAAAATTTTTAAATCATAAGGTCAGTGTTTTACAAACTGGAGTCTTTAGTACACTAAGATGTATATTGGATATCATACAAGACTAGATGGATAATATACTCAGAAATGGAAAACTTCAGAATATTAAGAGGAAATATTAGAATTAAAAATACTCTAAGATGGACAATAACCTTAATAGCATCGATGTTTCTGCGATTATTGAAAGAGGAGCACAGGGTGAGTGAAGATATGATCAAAGACTTCCCAAATTGAAAAACAGTCACAAGGAAGGATCAAATAAATTTTAATAGAATATGTAAAGACAACCAGAGTACACAGGATGCAATACATGTACATTGAAAAATATCCAGAAATGAGAAAGAAAATGATTACAAATAATCTAGAGCAGTAATCACTGAGCTTCCAAAATAAATTAACACACATTAAATAACAGGTGAAAAAATTCATAAAATAATGAAAAACCTAAGTATCCAATAATGTGTCTTGGAATACACTGTTTGAATTGCAAAACTTCAAAGATAAAGGCGATCTTGGAAGAAGTCAAAGGGAGTATTTTTTTCTGAAACAACGAGAATGAGAGGAGCATTAAACTTATTTTCCAAATAGTAATGAAAGTAGAAATAGAAACTGATTAATTAAAAAATAAGAATGAAAGAGTAAAAACTGGGTCCCAAATCAATGAAACTGAAAGATAACAAATAAAGACATTAAAATAACATTAAAATCAAAACATAATGAGCACTAGAAGCTGAAAAGATGGTTCTGCAAGTTAAAAGCAATTGCTGCTCTTGGAGAGGATCAAAGGTCTATTCTCAGCACTCTCAACCATATGTAACATCAGTTCTCAAGGATCCAACACTCACCTCTGTCTTCTTCAACATTAGCCATGATGTGTCCATCACTAAATCCAGGTAAAACACTCACACAGATCAAAATAAGTGAATATCATAGAAATATTTAAGTAGATGAGTAAACTCACATGCAATAAATCTAATAAATCACATGTATGACAACTCTATCTTGAAAATTGTACAAGGAAGATGGAATGAATCAAACCCTAAATTAATTAAGAGCTACACACTGCATTCCTAAGTTGAAAGACTCAAAACTAGAGAAAAGATTCTCTTTGAATTGTTATTTAGTGTCCGTTGAATTCTCACTCAGAATTTTGAAATACGGTTTTAAAATGCAGAAAATTTTTGATTCTAATTAAAATATATATAATTAAACAACGAAACAATTTTGGCAATGATGGACAAAGTAAAAGTAATTTGTAGAGTTTATGATTCATTTTATAATGACAGTAGAGGTATCGTTCAGTAGAACAGGCCGAAAAACTCAGACTCACAAGTATACCCACTAACTTAGTAGGCACTGGTATTTGATGAAAACAAGTATTACTGTTTTGGGTTCTGTGAACACAAATGAGCCCATGGGCCATGTTTTCCTGGTGTCCTCTATCCCCTCTAACTCCTACAGTTTTACCCCGATCTCCCAGGGTAAGGCCCTGTTGAAGTCCTTCAATATAGACCCCCTCTCTCTGAATTATGTTTGGCTCTGGGTCTGTGCACTGACTCCCATTTCCTACGGGGATAAAAGCTTCTCTGATGACTACTGGACAAGGCACCAATCTGAGGAGAGCAGAATACGATTAAGAATCATTTATAATTTGGAATTTGGGTTTGAGTTTTGATTTGGTCTGAAGTTGAGGTTGGGGTTGATTTTGGTTTTTGCATTGCCAATTTTTATTCTACCCTAGGCCTCTGGATTATCCAGTCTCTAACTCGTTCCATTCAGGTAGTGTAGGACATGGCTTCTCTCTTGTGGAATGAACATAAAATTAAAGCAAGCTTGGGTCGGACACTCCCACAAGTTCTGTGTCACCATTGCCCTAGCACATCGTACAGGCAGGAAAGAATAGTCTTAACTGATAATTCACTGTGAGCGAAAAATAATACACGACAGTTGTGTCTGTGTATACATTTAAACTAAATGTATGCAAAAGGGACCCTAGCAGAATCATCATCAAAGAGACCTGAGAATTCATCAAGAACTGATGAGAGGATCTTCAGAGTACCACAGCCAAACATTACAAAAACTCAGCCCACAGAATCAACAGACCAGGACTCATGTTAACTTAAAAAATCAGGAAACCTGTAGGGGTCTGACCTAAGTCCTCTATAGTAATGGTGTGGGTAACTAGCTTGGTGATTCTCAGGGAGCCTACATATGAGAGAGAAGGCTGTCCCTGACTTCTTTTTCCTACTTCTAGGAATCTTTTTCCTCTACTGATTTGCCTTTCCCAACAATTATGTAATGACGTGTGCTTGGTGTTATTGTAGCATATTATTCAGTGTTTGGTGGCTATCCCTAGGAGACCTACTCTTTTCTGAGATAAGAGGGTCTTACAGCAGAGAAGGAAACCAAGGGGAGGCTCGATCAGGGGAGGGGAGGAAGCAGAAGCTGTGGTAGAGATGTAATATATAAAAGAAGAATGAAACGAGTATCAAAAATGACAAAAAACAAATTTGGATGAGTTAACTCTCTTGCAGAAAGAAATTGGCACTCTGAAGAACAGTGTTAGTGGGGCATGGGAAAACCGTTTGAGCTTGTTGTAGAAAGAGATATAAACATCTCGAGAGGGGTTCTAAGCATGTCAATCCACAAATAAGACACAAATGTTAGTGCATGTAAACCTTCCTAATGACAATTGTGAGTCAATAAATGGACATTTTTAGAAAATTATGTCAAAGACTATTTCCAATATACATAAGTAGTCTAAAATATACTGATACATTAATAAAATTTTAATTTTTATAAGACTAATTGAAGGAATAATTCCACAATATTCTATCTCATTTTGGGGATTCTCATAAAACAAAATTAAACTTTACCTGGAAATTTCTGTTAAAAGTAATTTCCTAAGAAATATTACTACATATAGAGAAACACTGAAGTCAGTATTAACAAAATATGTTCCTAGATATAAAACTGTCACTCTTTTTTCCTATTTATTTTATCTCCAAACTTGTTTCAAATACTAAAAATTATGAGCCTTAATTCAAGTGATGCAGCATCAACTCTGGTTTGGCCAAATAGAATATGGTATATAAAGTAGCTCAAAATGAGTTTTGTAGATTATCCTCTGCTTATATATGTTCAATTTCCCTAGAGTAAATTTAATCACGTAGTAATTTCAAGTTTTTATTTACATTAACAAATACCATGCCATGTAAGTATTTATTGATTCCCCTTAGCACCTAACTCGTTTAAAAATTGCATTTTTACATTTTAATTGAAAACAATTTGATTTAAAATGTGGTATTATAAAATTTATTTACTTGATATTATCTTCCTAAAATGTTGAATGTCTATAAGAGTGACATAAATTAGAGTAGAAAATGTATTTGAATTATCTCTTATTTTAAAAATTCATTTTGCTTTTGTACTGTGCCTGGTGTTTGTTCTTGGAAGGATGTTTCATAATACATAATCTTCGTGAGCCAGTTGCTAAATAAAATTTAAATTCAAATGAATTCTCCCATCAATTGCTACAAAATCTTTCACTCAAATGCTTCAAATCTAAAATCTTATGAAAACAAAATCTAGACCTGCATTTTGAATTGAAATCAGGTAATGTCAGTCACACTGGACATTTATCTACTCTTTATCAAATTCTTTCTTTTTATGTGGAGAACTTTAAAGTTTCAAAAGTACACTACTGGATCTTAAGATGAATGTGTTACTTATATTAAGAATTTATGATACATGTTCCTATGTGATGGTAAACACTGCTTTGAGACATAATTGCCTTTCATATTGTTTCAAACCTAACCTAAATTTGGGAATAAATTAAGAAAATAGAATAGAAACCATACACCTCTCTCTCTCTGATTGTCTCAGAAAGAGTAGAGATAAAGAAGAGAAAGAGAATTCAACTAACAAGGGATAAGAAATAAGGATGACACGCACATCATTCAAAGCAAATTTACATAATATAGATAATAATAAATAAATTCACAGTCAATATTGTGTAGCAATAACCATTGTGAGAAAGATAAGAGGGTAATGAAGATAGGTAGTATGATGTTATACCATTAATGAAGATTTTTAAACTGTCAAAAAAATAATCTCAGGGCTTTCCAGATATGTAGGTGTCTTCAATAGGAGGAATCACAGGTAGTGAACAAAACAACTTGCAGAATTCAGCTACATACACAAAGATAGAGAATATGTATTGTTAATTTTTTGTAAATACTTTTCCAAAATATACACAATCAGGATTCTTTCATCATCTTGTCTCTATGTTAAAAGTTATCATTTATTTTTTTGCAGACTAAAAGAATAGCTCATAATGTAGGCAGGGAAAAAAATGGAAAATAGCTATAACTGTCTAAGCACAAAGAGGAGTATTATGTAGAAGCAACAGGAGAAACTGTGTAGTATCATAATTTGTCATGATTAACCAGAAAGTAAAATGCCTACATCTAAGCTGAGTTTCAGATACTTAAATTCTAAAATGCCATGTACTTTTTGGTACAACCTTCATGAAATATCTCAAGTTTGTGAAGGTCTTGCATATAAAAAATATAATCAGTAACAATTCAACTATTATCCAATAGATCACCAAATGTTCCTGACTTATTTTACATAAGACAAAAATGAACAAATGTACCCAAGGTTAGTAAACAGAGTCACATGTTTTAAGGATACCTTTTATAAAACACATAATTAAATGGCAATCTTGTAGCTAAAGGTAAAATAATATAAACAGCGCATTTCTACTAGAAAGATAGTTGATTGAGGGAATGGGGGTGTATTAGGATGAATTTGGAAGCTTTTTGGAAGTTTTACATACTTTGGTTTTTAAACATATTGGATTGCATTATCTGTTTCTCAGCTGTATCTTGGCTCCAGTCAAATTAACATTGGCTTTCAGATTGGAACATTCCTAACTACCAAATTATTGCTCATTTTTTCCAAAGTCAAAGTAATTTTCTCTTATTGAAAAGATGAAATTAGGAACAAAGCAAGGATGCAATTTTGTATAGGTCACATCCCAGGCTAATTAGATGTCTGGTAACTGGGCCGTAACAAGCGACCCTTGAAAGCAATCATCAGAAGATCATGTTCTCCTTTTTAGAATCAACCTAATAACTCTTCAAATGACACAGATTATTAGCATTTTCAATTTTGCCTTTGTGTTTAGTCAAGGTGAGGTTTACATAACAGGAAATACATGCACTTTACTAATGAATACCATTGAGTTTCTAGAAATATATTTTACCACCACAATTAAATATGTGGTGATTTTGAACAACAAAGTGTTTTGTGTTGTCAGTTTAATATTTGTTCTTCCTCATCAGTAACCTGAAACTATTCTAGTCCATTTATTATGAATATAAATTAATTTTCAATTTTCTTCAGTTTTTATCCCTCTTTGTTTAGATTTTTTTCATTCAAAATATATATTTTAATATTAATTATTGTTATTATTGATAGGTAATACACTGATTTTATTGATGAACACTTTTCTCACACATAATTATAATTTTTTGTGTATTAAATTTTTTGTGAACATTAAAACCTTTTAATATTTCAAGCTTGGTTAATAATTGTTTTCTTTTGCAAAGTATACTTAAAATCATTTCTCTGCTCAATGTTGAATATTTAGGAGTACTTTACAAAAAGGAAACAATTATTTGCATGTCTTTCCAATATGTTGAATTGTAAATTCTTATGTACATTTTTATGAAATTCAGTTTTCATATATACATTTTAAATATTTTCCTCTATATGTGACTTGCCTTCCAAACATTGAAAAGCAGCTTTAAACAGAAGAAAATTATGATAAAATCCAAAAAGACAATTATAATTTTATAGTTCATTCTAGTATATATACTAGTAATATGGTGAATTGATATTTCAGTTTAAATAAAATTTGAACCTTATAAAAAACATAAAGATAATTTTTCATATATATCCTAGCCCATTACTGTAATGATTTACTTCAATAACTAATTTGGGAAAGACAGCTTTTTTTTCTTTTTTTTTTCTTTTTTTTATTGGATGTTTTATTTACATTTCATATGTTGTCCCTTTACCCCATCCCCTACCCACCCAGGAACCCCCTATCCCCTCACCCCTCCTCCTTCTTCTCTGTGGATGTAACCTCTATCTACCCCCCCAATCCCACCTTCCCACCCTCAAAATTCCCACCCCCTGGGGCATCCACCCTTCATGAGGTCAAGGTTCTCTTCTTCCACCTATGCCCAGCAGGGCCCTCCACTCTTACATATTCAGCTGAAGCCCTGGATCCCTCCCTAAGTGCTCCCAGGCTTGTTGGTATTGTTGCTCTCCTCATGGTGCCACAAATCCTTTCAGCTCCTTCAGTCTTCACTCTAACTCCTCCATTGAGAACCCCATTATTAGTTCAATGGCTAGTTGTGAGCATCTGCCTCTGAATATGTCAGACTCTTGAAGACCTCTGAGGAGACATCCATATCAGGCTCTTATCAGCATGCACTTCCTGACTTCCACATCAGCATCTACATTTGGTGACTGCACATGGGATGGATACTCAGGTGGAATGGTCTTCAGATGGCCCCTCCTTCAGTTTCTGTCCCTCACTTTGTCTCCATATTTGCTCCCTTGAGTAATTTGTTGCTCCTTCTAAGAAGGACTGAATCACCCCCACTTGGTCTTCCTTCTTTATGAGCTTCATGTGGCCTGTGAGTTGCATCTTGGGCATTTCAAGGTTCTGGGCTAATATCCAATAATCAGTGAGTGAATACCATGTGTGTTCTTTTGTGATTGGCTTACCTCACTCAGGATGATAATTTCTAGTTCCATCCATTTACCTAGGAAACTCTCGAATTCATTGTTTTTAATAGCTGAGTAATACTCCATTGTGTAAATATACCACATTTTTTAATCCATTCCTCAGTTGAAGGACATCTGGGTTCTTTCCAGCTCCTGGCTATTATAAACAAGGCTGCTATGAACATAGTTGAGCATATGTCCTTGTTATATGTTCGAGCATCTTCTGGGTATATGCCTAGGAGTAGTATAGCTGGATCCTCAGATAATGCTATGTCCAATTTTCTGAGGAACTGCCAGACTGATTTCCAAAGTGGTTGCACCATCTTGCAGTCCCAAATTTCTGTGTATGTACTTTTTTGTGATTATCTTGGATAGTATTTGAGAGACGGGTAAATATCATTTTTAAAATGTGTAGACACCCTATGTTTCTTTTTGAACTTCTGTTTTTTAATCACAACATTTTCATGATGCATTTGTTGAAAGTAAATCAAGCATGTATTCATTTCTAAATGTTCCGTTCTGTTACTCTCTATGCTTATATTTATTTCTACACCAAATTTCAGATATGATTCCAACTTTATAATGTACTTGATTTGTGCGTTTTAAACATTTTATCCTTTCTCTATCTCAAATCAGTCTGTGTTCTTTGAGTTTAATTTTATGTTTTTGAGAAAGTTTAAGTCAATTCAATTAATTATCCATATAATTCTATGATTGTAATTCATTCACACTGAATCTATAAGGCAATATGTGGGAGAACATAAAGATATCAAGATTTCTAGATTTTCTTTAACTTCTCATACAAAGCATTTTCAATGTATAGAAATTATGAATATTTTACTAAAACTGTCTTTTACACTTTACTGTCTTTAAAACCATTGAATTTAAAAGTTTTTACTGTATTTCAATATGATATGGAAAAATAAAATATTTTACATGCTATGTCTGTATTTTACAATTTCTGCCCTTGTTAGAGTTCTTCCTTAATACTGCTTGATATTTTGCTTTATATATTATCATGAACATATTGACCTCTGCTTTTCAATTTTTACATATTTTGATCTCTGTGACTTTTGTTATTTCACCTTCAGAAGATTGTTGGAAAGAGTAGAAAGCTTGGGTGAACTTGCAGTATTCACAATTTCATAATGAAATCATTACGTACTTACTCAGTGTTAAATATGTTTACCAGAGAGATGATGTGCATATCATTGTTAAGGTTGAATTCATTCTTATCACAGAAATTGTCACTGAGAAGTTGGGTTTTATTTTATGTGTATGATTATAGTGAGTATTTATTCAGACTAACATCCTCTTTCACCCATATTTTATTAATACTGTGAATTAATATTTAAGGTTAAATAAAATTTGATCCTTATCAGAAAACATAAAGATGATTTTTTTAAAGTTATTGTTATTTTTTATTTTATCTGAAGTAATATGATTTCTAGACAATATAGTCATATAATTTAATATCCCTTAATAAACTCATTTGTTTATAATAAACTAACACTGAATTAAAAACTTAAACATCTTTAGGGTTTTTTTTATGTTGCCTAATATTCTCAAACAGTTTGTCTAAGACTAAAAGCCTTCACCATATAACTCGTTTGGACATAAAAATAATTTTGTAGTATTTAATTTACAACTTTAGTTTCTTTGATTAAAGTAAGCATACTTAAGCTTTCTATGCCTTTTAAAGTCTTTTTGTAACATGTTTTACCTAAGTAACTGTTTATTCTAGCTGAAGTGGGAATTTTATTGGGCAAAAGTTTCAAATATTTCTTACACTTTTGTGGTACCTTCAATACCTTTAGGGATGCTTTCCATTACATTGTTGGCATGTATGCCTTATGACTTCTCTCATTTTTGTTCATGTTGTCTTTCCCACATCTCCTTCTTCATTAATCCTGAAAGCAGGGAACTCTTTTGTGGGAAGGAAGAGAACCAGTAAGAGATGGAAAGTGGGATCTGGAAGGAAAGAGAATGTCAAAAACAAAAAGAGTGTCCAGTAATATAATAGAATAGAAAAGTAACAATGAAACTCAATACTTTGTGTACTAAACAACGACAAAACTAGTGATGATGAAGATGATGAATGTAGCTATATAGCACAGTTTAGAAAAATTTCTCAAATGATGGAAGACTTGTTGAACATGTACGAGACGCCAAGATTTGGACTTTTGATTCTGTGACTATCACTATATATTCACAAAAAGTGACTTGATTTAGAACTGTAGTAGTCAAAACAAATACATCTAGCATTTATTTTTCTTTCAGAAAGGAATGTAGTAGAACAGGGATGCATAGGAGAGAACAGTAGATTTCCAATAGAAGACGAAGAATCATTCTATGAAATGTAGAAATAAGAAAAATTGTAAAGTCTGAAAGAATTTGAAAATGTTCGAATTATATAATAGACCAAGAATATTCAGCCAATTCTGGTTTTGGAATCAAGAAACAGGAGAATCTAGACAAGACATTGAAAAATGAACACTGTTGACCTAGAAGTGATGGTCAATTGGTGTGACCTCTTCAGTCATTCCCTCTAGGTTCACTTAACAACCAGAATGGAGGTGTTAGGAAGATTGAAAGTCAGCTGTGTCCAGAGGTGGTTTCTAGAATTTCTTTTAAAATGTTAACTTTGGTGATTTGCTCAACAATTCTAAAATCACTGGGAATGTAAATTCACAAAGAAAGGATCAGGCAAAATCATAAGCTGGGACTGTACAAAATGTCAATGGTTTGGTGATAAAATATGGAATAATTTTGGCTTTAAATATGGGTAATGATTCAGAGGTGGTGATTTATGTTGGGGGAAACAGGTGAAGAAGGAAGACAATGTTAGGTAGTGAGTAGCTCAACTCTTCTATGCATATGTGGTTATCTTCAAAAGTACTACAAAGAATCAGGTCCTCTTATATTCACCTTTGTCCATAAAATATTATTCAGCACTTGATTGTTTTTCCAGAAAGCCTCTCATCTTTTGAGTTGACAGTGCATGCCCTTGATCTTGTCCATTATATATAGTTTGAGATGTGTAAAAATTATATATTTACTATTCATGGCTTGTCTTATGAATCATTCCACACATAAGATTAATATAATCATTGCTTTCTATTTTTGGCCTTTTTCCAGACCTCAGAGGTTCTAATTCATTTAATTAATAGAATAGTTGATATTCATAGGAAGCCTCCTTTTAAAGTCAAAATAAATGATCCTTCACGAACAAGTTATTTGTACTGAACCTGGCCTCCAATATTATTATGATGTACTAAACATGTCTTTGATACGAAAGGACTCAAATAAAAATATTTGAATCAAGGCAATAAACACTAAATGTTATATTAACCATATAAAATTTATAACCTGCAATTTTCTTAATGATATAAGCAGTAAATACATTCCCATGATAATTAATTAAGAAGAATTCTACACAAATAATTCTTATGCCTTGGCTATCTATTGACTCTCACTCATGCAGAGACATTACTTTCATTTGCATCGTACCAGAAACTGTCTCTACTTCTGAAAAGTTATTTTATTATAAACCATATGCAGTTTTGTTGAATAAAAATGTAGCATACAGATATTTTTAAAGAGAAAAGCTAAAAGGATCTACTTGTGTCAATCAACTATTACATATACAGATATTATATATACACTTGACTTCTAATTTTTACCTACTATACTTTCCCTGAATTGTTGACCACTGTATAATATTTCATTTTGCATATTACCACAATTTATTAAAATTTGCTTTATTTGTACATGTCTACAATTTTAAATAGTGCTTTAAAGAATATCTTACTATCAGTTTCATCTTAATTTTATATCATTGTTTTAATAATAAACCTTAGAAGAGATAGTTTTATATAAAAGTATATTACTCAACTATTAAAAAATGACATCAAAAAATTTTCAGGCAAATGGATGGAACTAGAGAAGATTATTCTGAGTGAGGTAATCTAGACACAGATGGACATATCTGATCTGTGCTTTGATCAGACATCATCAGAGTGGCTTCTTCCAGAAACAGATGGGAACCGATGCAGACCCCACATTCAAATATTATATGTAGAGAGAGAGGAAGAGGGAGAAGGAGGGGGAGGGGGAGAAAGAGGGGGAAAGAAGGGGGAGGGAGGGAGGGAGGGAGGGAGAGAGAGGGAGGGGGGAGACACTGAATCTATATAGCAGGTCTGAATAAGTCCCCACTCCCTTCAGAGTTCATGTAATCTCATAGAAGAAAGGAGCAGAAAATTTGTAGGAGTCAGAAAGGGGATGGAGGGCACTGGAAGAACATGGTCCAGTCAGTCAACTAAGAAGGGCTCACATGGGCTTAGTGAGACTCAAGCATCAAGCATGAGGCACACAGAGGTCTACACTGGGCTATACCGGGTCCTGTGTGCCTGTTAGCTTGATGTATTTGTGGGATTTCTAATTGTGGAAGTGCTTGTGTCTTTAACTCTTCTGTCTGCTCTTAAAATACATATCCTTCTATTGAGCTATCTTGTCCAACCTGTCGAGGCTTTTGCTTTGTCTTATTGTAGCTTGTTTCATTCTGTTTGGACATTGTCTCTTAGAGATCTATTCTTCTCTGAAGACGGAAGGAGGGGATTGGATATGGGGAAGAGAGAAGATGGGGAGAGATAGGAAAATACAGAGAGGGTAAACTGGTCAAGATAGAGAAGATTTAATTTTAAATTTTTTAAATAATGGGAAGAAAAAAATTAGTTTTAAGTTGGGACAAAAGTAGCAAATATCTATTGTTGGAGTGACTCCATAGAAAGTGAGATAAATGGATGCCAAAGATCATAGGAAGAATTATCCCAGGCCTGTTAGAGTAGGAAAGAGCAAACGGGAACTCATAAAGAAGCTGAAATACTGGCATCAATTAGAAAAGTGTTGGTATGTCATACAAGTGGATTGCATAAAAGAAGAAGATGGGGAACCGGGGAAGGAAATGAATCTGGGAGATGACTTTCTGGAAGGGTTTAGGAAGAATTGAAGAAGGGAATGGAGCTAGGATATAAGCTTATATGATTATATATGTATCTTCTTCTTTTATTTTGTAACTTACCAAACCCATCCAGTATCTGCCATGCATGAATGAGTAGAAAACTATACAGTAGAGCATGGCCAATCTACCAATGTACAGGCATCCAAAGACTGTCTATCCCTCCCCAAACGGCTATCAACTCCCAGTTATTCCTCAGTTATGTATGGGGCTCATGCCTTCCTCCCATCCTCAATTCTGTAGTTCTCCCGGTCTTGAGCTTGTGTAAGTTGATTTGTTATTTTTGTTCTCAAAGATAATTCATTATCTGGCATTAGAAAAAGAAGCTAACATGCATAATTAACCTGTATCTTTATTATTATTATTCTACCTGCCATTTCTAACAACAAAGGACAATATACCTTAAGCATTGCACAAAAGATATGCAATATTTCTCCTCTCTCTTCTCCTCCTCCTGCTGCTCTTCCTCCTGCTAGACTCCCCTCTCCCTATTAATGTTCATCTCCTCTTTAACCTATCCATTCCCTTAGCCTTTTTATTCCTTTTAGTATTATATGTGTTTATTTTTTATTTTACATGTTGGAGAATATAGGCATAGAGAACAGAAAAGTGACATCCTAAGCACTGTTTTATGTGAATATGCTTTCATCCCTGACTTAGTGAAAACAAAAGGCACAATCAAAATAACACTTTTAAAAGCATTGCTTGATATACGGATGGTAGACTATATGGCAAGACATTAAACATAAACTTCCTTAATACATCAATGTCCTTGCTTTCTGCTTATGTGTTCACTTCAGAGTTGAGGGAATGTTATTACCAAATAGGACTTATATGTAAGAATATCTCATTTTGAATTCATTATCTAAGTTACTCAAACCTTACATAAGAGATTATGAAAAATTGTGGTTGATAAAATAATCATGAGTAACATTTGAACTTGAGATAAAATGTTTGAAAATGAGTATGCTAATAGTTAGAAGTTAAATTTATTAGAAGAATACTAACCTACTTAATAGACCAGAAGAAAGGAAAATACACAGTGTCTGTGAATGGAGTGCTATTAGAAATTAACCAACTAAAAGGACACACACAACTAAAAGTACTCACTGATAACTGGGTATTAGCCCAAAAGCTCAGAATACTCATGATACAACTTACAGACCACATGAAGCTTAACAAGATGAAAGACCAAAGAGTCGATGCTTCAATCCTTAGAAGGGGGAACAAAATAATCACAGGAGGTAGAGGGAGGGAGTAACTTGGGAATGAGAGAGAAGAGCGAGTGAACAAAGGGTGGAGGTCAGGATCAGGTATGAAAAAAGACAGGACAGAAGTCCAGAACGTCAGGAAAATGAATAGAAATATATAGCAGTGGAGGGTGGGGAAGGGGGCGGGAAGCATTAAAAATTCCCAGATGCCAGGGAAGCAAGAAGATCCCAGGACCAACAGGCATGATATCAGCTGAAATACCCAACGAAGGGGGAAATAGAACCTGTAGAGACCACATCCAGTAGATAGGTATGGTACCCTGTTGAGGGGTGGGGCCACTGACTCATCTCAAAATGGTTAACCCAGAATTGTTCCTACTTAAAGGAAACGCAGAGACAAAAACCAGAGCAGAGACTGAAGGAAAGGCCATCCAGAGACTGCCTCATCTTGGAATCCATCCCATCTGCTGACATCAAACCCTGACACTATTGCTGATGCCAAGAATTACTTGCTGACAGAAGCTTGGTATAGATGTCCTCTGAGAGACTCTGCTAACACCTGAATAATACAGATGCAGATACTCACAGCTAACCAAACTTAATTTCAGAATTCTTGCAATGTTCAGTTGTTGGAGTATTCACAGAATATAGGATTTCAGAAGAGCATGTTTGCTTTGTCTGTATGAGATGCTCTGAGAAATTGGTTCCCTTCTTTTCCTAGCATCGTTACAATTTGAACAATCGCTTATGGTTTAGTCTCTAGAGAAACCAAGTTGATCTGTGAACTCGAACCTATAAACATTGCTGTTGAAGAAAAACTAGTGTCAAGATTAGAACGACATTGACACACAGCTTTAGATACTGAAATGGGAGCATAAATTGGCATTGTCCACTTCTACTACTATAATATAGGTTAGCAAATTCACACTCTACTTCTTTGATTCTGTTGACCAACAGTGCTCAGAAACTTTACTAAAGAAGCTGTGGGACTGAGATGGTTTGAGATGATGTTTCATAGGCTGAAAGGTAGGAAGGTGATCACTACTGATTACAATGAAAATGTACTGAACAATATCAGAACAACTATAAGCTTTTAATGTCTTATTCTCAGTTGATCATGAGCAGATAGATAGCAATAGTTCATTGAAGGATGATGACAAGACAAAGACAGAGATAATTTCAAGTAAAGGACACTTAAAGGACAAGTTGTTGATAATTCAGAAACAGAAGGATACAAAGAATAGCTAATGCATATTCTCAACAGTAGAAAAGCTGGACTTCCCAAAGCAAGAATATGATATAATGGCAAAGATTTCTTATTTTATTTTTGATTTGTTATTACTTTTACATTTTTTATAGTCCAGTTGTTGCCCCACTCCCTGTCTCTTCTCACGTATTTCCTCATCCCATTCCTCCTCCCCCTGTCTTCAAGAGGATGCCCACCACTCTGGGGCCTCAAGTCTCTCCAGAGTTAGATGCAACTTCTCCCACTGGGGCAAGGGCAATGATTTCTTTAGAAAAATACAAATTTAAATTTATACAATAAATAGACAAACTTCAAAGGATTTGATAGGTCAGCTTTTAAGACATTATAAAGAAAATCAAAGGAGAAAACTAATGATGTCACAGAACACAGAAGCATCAAGTTCTATGAGAGGTAAATTCTGATGTGAATCTTACAGACCTGCTATGATAACAACATGAAGTAAAAAGTTATGCTTTAGTAAAGCTAAAATGTTGTTAATTTTCAGAAATGTGTAAGCTTAAAATTGTAACAAAAAATTAAAATTCCTAAGAGGGGTTGGCTAGATGGCTCAGCAGATAAGCATGAATACTTCCTTGTAAAAGACCCAAACTGATTCCAATCACCCATGAGTGATGACCCACAACTGCTTGTAATTCTACCTTCAGGGGATTTAGTGCCTTTTTCTGGTCTGTTTAGGCACCTGATGTCATGTGCAGATACTATGTAACTACCTACACACACACACACACACACACACACAAACACACACACAAACACACAAGTAAATTAAGTCAGAAATATCAACTAAATGTTATGCTTCAACAATAACTTTAAAGCCATATTTTTTTAATTAAAAAAAAAAACCTCCTAGACCTAAGGAGAAGCATGCCCAAATAGCACAAATGTCACTACAAAAGGGGAAGAATACTGAAATATGAACATTCTCAAAGGTGTGGGGTCAGGTTTGCACACTTTTAATATGCTAACTTCAACTGTTCAATAAAGTAAATAGTACAGATTGAAGTAAGGTGACAGACAACCCCAGGTGGTACAGACTTGCTAGAAACCAACTCACAGAAGAAATGAAATAGAAATGTCCAGTAGAAAATGTAATAAACAAACTGTACAATTATTCAGGGTAACTTTTTGTGGATAGTAAAATTGAGTAGGCAAATTATACATCAAAAAATCTTTTCATCAGTAAACATTAAATATGTAAGCATTAATAGTCAAATATCTGGTAATATGAGAACTTCTTATATATGTGTGTATATGTGTACATGTCTATATCAATGTGCAAAGTGTGCTGGACTGTGCATGCCTGTGTACAGCTTGGAGGCCAGAAAAGGACAAAGTATCCTCCTGTAACTTTCCATCTTTTTCTTTAGACACAGAAGTTCTTTTTGAATCTCGGGCTTGTTATCAATTAGAAGCTCAAAGTCTCCAGTAAACCTACTGCCTCAAAACATCCTATGATGGTTATGGGCATTTTCTTGGGCACTTGGTTTGTTATGTGGGTGTTGAGATCTTAACTGAGCTTATGATTGAAGAGCAGTGGCTTAAACCATCTCTGAGGCATCTCTCACACCCAGGAAACTGAAATTCTTGAAATATGAAACCCAAAATGTTATAGATAATGAATAAGAACTGAAAATGAACAGCTAAATAAAGCAAACAGGTACGTAGAGAATAAGCTAATTGACATAATAATAAGAATGTATAATTTACACTGTTTTAAAAATTTAAACACAATGTGAAATAGTACTCCAAATATGCAAAATGTGGCTTACGAACATGAAAATGTAAACTTATTTCATCCATCCAATCATTTTTTATTCAGTATTTTGTCCATGTGATTGGTGTGTGTGTGTGTGTGTATTTCTGTGTTTTATGCCTAGGTTAAACCAAGGAGGAAAGAAGTATATTGTTCTCTCTACCCTGAGCCCATCTACAATAAAAATAATATGATTTAAGCAGCTGTAATTGTATAGTTTGAGAAAGTAGAGATGGTTTCCACCACCAAGCTATAATGAAGAAGGCACCATGGATATTGTCAAGATGCCTTGATATGGATCATATAAGAAATAAGAGTTATCAATTTCTTATAATAACAAAGTTCTCAAGACAATGTAAGGGATTACATCATTGTTTCAGCTTATAGTTTGTTTATAGCCTGCTACAACGTTTTTAAATTCTTCAGTCCAGGACACTTTACATCATATCACATATTTGCAGTGTGATATTGCTGCTGTTTCTAGGACTTCAAACACCATATTTCTTCCTGATAATAAGTGGACTTTATTTCCAACAAACTGAAAAAAAAGTATGGTGTGTTATCCTTCTAGGCTTTAACTTTAAAAAAATATTTCGTTTACATTTGCAATGTGGAAAAACACATGCCAGATTTCAAGAACTTATTTCTGAGAAGTAGAAATGTTCACGCCTACATTTCCTTAACAGCCTTTCCTTTATTTTTGGTCATTCCATTTGCAGATTTATCTTAGAAGTCTTTATGATTTGGAAGCAACAAAGATACTGATAACTTCTTCTAGAATGTGTGAGAGAGATTTCTAAGTGGTATACAAATGATACAAGCAAGAAACAAAGTGCTAAAAAATCAAAATGCATAACAAAAAACAAAGAGCAGCCGTTCTAAACTATTATGAGCAGTAGAGCAGTATTTTATACTGGGAAAATCTAAATAGGAATACGTGTATAATGTAAACGTACTTCAGCTTCTGGGTTCTATATGGAGTCATACAAGACTCCATAACTCATGCAGCTGGGAATGCAGTTCAGTTGGTACAAACCCTAACAAAATACATGAGGATCTAAGTTTATTATCCCAGTATCACATAAGCAGGATGTGCAACCTATACTAGCCCCAAGGAAGTGCTGGAAAGAGGATCAGATGTTGAAGGTCGCTCTTAACTATTTATTGAGTTTGAGGTCAGCATGCAATGCATGCAATCCTGTCACACACACACACACACAAACACACACACACACACACACACACACGCAAATCCAGAAAACAAACAAAACAATGAATAAACAAAAGCAAGCAAACAAATAAATAACACACATAGCTATGTTCTCACATTAATTTGAATTGGTCTTTTGGATTCCACATACTCTTTTCAATGTCCTCTAGTTTAATACTTATAGATCACTCCTGCAATATTTTTAAATATATTTTAAATAAGTTTTAATGATCTCTAAGTAAACATCTGAAACCTTATGTGTCAGATTTAAATACAAACGACTCCACGGGAACAAATGTCATAAACTCATACAAATATTGCCGAAAATTACATAAGTTTGTAGAAGAATATCTTACATATATATTGAATAGGTTTTGAACTGTAAAATGTGTTTTATTACAGAGGAATAAAAGTTTCTTTTTCTTAAAGATATGACAGTTACAAATATTACTCTTCACCTATTCATTCTAATGTTTTATTTTAAGAAATGTATAGAAAGTTAGTAATTTTACCTGATAGCTGCCTATAGATGACTTTACTATATGGCTATTGTTCTACTTATTGAACCTCAAAGAGAAGTTTTCAGGATTATTCTGTTTTGTTCCCAGCCAAATTAAAATTGTTCAGTTAATGTATAAGAGACAGGAATTTGCAAATTTTTTGACCCTCTCTGTGTCATTGTCCCTTTGTTTCTCTGTCCCCATCTCTGAAACTGTCTGGGTCTCTGTTTCTGTCTCTGAATCAATCTCTCTCTCTCTCTCTCTCTCTCTCTCTCTCTCTCTCTCTCTCTCTCTCTCTCTCTCTCTCTCCTCTCCCTCTCCTTCTCCCTGTCCCTTCCTCCCTCCCTCCCTTCCTCCCTCCCTCTCTCTCTCTCTCTCTTTCTCTCTCTCTCTCTCTTTCTCTCTCTAATAAACACACACACACACACACACACACACACACACTGGAGAACACATGCTCACTTATACTCATCTTTTTCTCCTGCATTTGCATACTTGTGGTAGCTATGATTGTGAGAGCTAGCATACAAGATCCTCAGATCATTTATAAACATTTGTTTATCCCTTTCAGTAGTATTTAAGAATGTTCATCAGACTTGTTATTTCTCTGTACATTTTCATCACAGGCTTCCAAAAGATTTTAGGGAAAAGATTTTTAGTTCCTGTCAGTTTCCTCTGGGCTATTAACCAAGGTTAACCTGGACATTCCAGAATTTGATGGGAATATTTAAAACCACATTTAATATCGCTAAAGTATGACTCGTGCTTGTAATGGCAGCTTTTGGCATGAACATGAAGATTGATAAGCACCGTTTTTCATTTTAAATCACAGGGAAAATGAAGCAGCACTCTGGTGCTTGATTTGTTCCTTGTGACCAATATAGTGATGGATGCAGCTGACCTTATGATCAGAAACACCTGAAGTAAGTATTGATCTTTCTGGTTGCTGAAAGGAACAGATGAGCAATGGCACATCCTGTGACTTAGACTTTTGGAAAAAATATAACTTTGATATATTGGAAGAGTTTGATGCTTTCTCTTTATCTAAGTAGTACAAAAGAAAATTGTTTTCTCTCTTCTAAATTAACTTGGATTTATGAAATACTTAGGAAGTTTAATGAGATTAAGAAGTCTGAAACAATATTTGAATGCAGAAAATGAAATTCTTTCAAGAAAGTTAAAATCAGCTATGATAAATTATGTACTCATTGGGAGAAAATAAAACAGAAGAAATTAGTTTGTAAGCCTTTCATCCATAAAGAAATTGTGTGGTCCCATCATTGACTCTAATTTTATATTAATATAATAATGATTGATAAGAACACAGGTTACTTAAAAATCTGAACAAAATATTTGTGAGAAAGTTTTTGGAATCTCTTGGGTGTTCTGTACTGAGTTAAAAAAAAAAAACCAGCCAAAGTCACAAAGCATAAGCTAAAGAAACAGAATAGTGAGAGATGCTAGAAATTTACACACACTACTCTCCATGGCCTATTGAATGTAATTATAACAGTACATTTGGTACTTAGACAATATTATGTCATTTGATGTACAAACTTAAGGAATCCTTGACTGAAAATACCCTCAGAATTCCTGTAACTGTTAATATTTGCCATGGATGTCTTTTACTTGTTTACTTTCAATTGTTCTGCAATTACATATTCTTTACACGAAATTTTACAATCTTTTAGGAAAAAATTGAAAAATTCAATTTGTTTGCTCATTGCGACATTCGCTATGTTTCAGAAACTGCAACAACTTGATATGGAGTACTGTGCTCTGAATAGTGACAATTTCAATCTCAGAATAAAAGTTTTTAAGTCTATATAGTCCCTTCAAAAACTTGCCATTTAATCTCCTATCCACATACAAGTCCTTTGATAAATAACCTGAATAGATCTTTATTCACGTTAACCTTTATCAGCCAAGTGTGTAGGGTCAACTTTGAGTAAAACATCAAAAATCTTTCCATCTAATTTAGAAATATGATTATTCTGAAATGAACAATATTACATATAGACACTATTGTCTGAAACTTTTTTCAGTCAACTCTTTTTATCCCCCAGTGGACATGTAAATCATTTCTCTTAATAATTAATAAAAATGAGCAGTTATTTAACATTTCAGCTTTATTAAATAGTTAAGCCTTTGGATTTCTAAGGCACTTCGAATTAGTTCTATAAAATTGTCATTAAAACAAAGACATCATTATGTGCTATCTTCAAATTGGTCAATAACATTTACTCATAAAATGCTTCATAAAATAATTATGCTCATCATATAATTAGATTCATACACATTCTCAGTAAAATGATACTTGAAATAAAATTATATTTTTACATGAATGATGATCTAAATTGATTTCTGACTCAGGAAAGTTAGAATAGAATTCTCAAAATGTAAAAATTAAGGTAAGAAATCACACAACACTAGTATGTTAAATGTCTGTGTAAGGGCTCTTGGCCTGGGTAAAAGGATAAAGTCACTTGATGACAAACTCAGTGACCTGAGCCAAACAAGGCAGAAAGAGAAAACACACATACACACACTAAATGATTAAATGTTAAAAAATAATCTTTCACAAATATACTATTTCAATATTTTCATTTTTTCTGTAATTTAATTTTGCAAGTAGACAAGAAATATTTTAAAAATAAATGAGAATTTTCTATATATGAATATAAACATTTGAAAAGGGAATGAACACAGAAACCAAATTCTTCAGAATTATTGGTAAGAAGTTTATAACGGTGAACTTCTCTTCTTTGGCATCCCTACCCCTCATTTTTAATCCATGCAGAATACAATAGACTACTGCTAAAACAAATGAGTTGTGAAATGAAGAATTGGAGTCAAGAATTCTCCAACATTAATAATGGGTTTTGCTCCTTAATAATGGCTTAAAAATGCTCCATTAATCTAGCCATTATTGTTGAATAAATTAATCAAGTTAAATTAATTTTTCACAGATCTCGAACTTAAATTTTTCGGAATCTCTACTCTGTCAATGTTAACTCTTCAGTGAATAACTTTCAAAATCACCTTTCCATGCCATGTAACTAAAATGATCATAAATTTTACGAATTTGGTCCTACCTCTCAAAGCTAGTTTAGTACAGGTTTAGGAAAAAACTCGGGATTTAGTTTGTGCTGCACAAACATTCCACCAACTGAGTTACATCTCTATCTTTTCATCTATTTTTTCCAAAGGACTTCAATTTACATAAATAAAATTGCCTGGAATTCTCTCTCCATTATTTTGTTAAATACTTCCAATATTAAAATAAACAATTTTATGAATGTCATTTTCATTTCTGATGTTAATAATATCCTATCATACAGCTGATAAGACAAATTATAATATCTAATGAACATTTATTTCAGTTGAAAGAAAGCTAATAAAATAAAGATAGAGGGTCTGGAAAGATAGCCTCCGAGGTTAAGTATGCTTAATGTTCTTTCAGAGGATGCAAGTTCAATTCTTAACGCTTGTATTGAGTGGCTCACAGACCACTCTTACATCAGCCTCAAGGAATACAACACTATCTTTTGCCTATACAGGTACCAATACACACATGTAGCAGCGGCCATGCAGCCCCCAAAAAGGGAAGAGTGAGTGCTTCACTGTTGGGACTCTACAGTGGCAAGGTCCATGGAAACTCCTCCCCAGTTGGGAAGGTCTTGTGGTGAATTTGGTGGAATCTAAGCTTCTTACCTAGATCATATGTGCTACACTCTCTCCTTGCTTTCACTCTGCTGTCTGTACTAGGAGCTATTTTAGTTTCACTTCATTCATCACAGGTAAGGCCAGTATCCTACAGGCTGAAAGCCCTGTGGATGATTCTATGTTTTCTCAATACTCGTTCAAGGGGTAAAACCTTTCTCTCTTCTTTCTGCCTCTACTGACCTTTCAAATACGATCATTGGTCTTGGGTATTTGGGACACATAATCATGTCCCTAGAAAAGCAACTGCAGCCACACTGAATAAGCCTTCAGCGCTTATGGAGAGCAGTTGGTCCTACTTACATAACTGTCCTGAAGAACCTATGTCTGATCAACAGAGACTTAAAATGGGAAGCTGTGTCTGATCAGTAGAGACTTAAAAATGCTTCTTGGGAAGATGGTATCAGAAATAGATACATATCAGTTAAGGTTGCTTGGTAGAATGAGCGCATCTTTTTCTGCAATTTAAAACATATTATGATAGAGGAGTGCTATTTGATGAATAGAATTATACTCAAAAATGTTTAGTCTGTCTCTCACCTTGCATAATGGTAACTGCATTAGCTGTCAACTAGGTATGTCCTCATGTCTACAGGAAATGCCTGGCTAGACATATTTATTTATTTATGTATTTATTATTGTATGTATGTTTTTATTTATTTATTTAGGCTTGTGAAAACTGTGCTTTGTAGTGCAAAGTATGGTTGGGGGTGTTTGACCCAGCAGGAGGAGGAAAGAAGGAAGGGAAACTATTGGGTACTTGTTGTAATGAGGGCCTTTTATAGTGTTGATGTTATGATTTATTTTAATAAAATAACCAATGATATCACTGCCCAGGCAATCAGGATTGTGATTGCATAAATAAAGATGGCTAGAGCTACTTGGAGCCACTTGCTTAAGTGTCAGTAGGTGGTCACTGTCTTCATTTTCACCAGCACCACACACTAGGTCCTCAGATTCTAAAAGTCCAGTGGAGCTGGACTCTGGCACACATGTACATTAAACAGAGAGAGAAAGAGAGGGGGAGGGAGAGACACATGATCAGAGACATTGAATCTTTAAAAATATATAGAATAATGTATCACTCAACCCACTTCAGAAAAGCTTCTTGGAGTTTAGCATAGCTGACACTGTGTTAGAAGAAACCTAAATTCCATTCTGACTTCAGAGTCCAGCTTGTAGACCTCAGCGTGACCAAAATAAGAGCAAAGACCTAATCCATCAAAGTTCATAGCCCTGGGGAAGTTCCTAAATATAGTAAATTATTCTCCTTCTCCTTCTCCTTCTCCTTCTCCTTCTCCTTCTCCTTCTCCTTCTCCTTCTCCTTCTCCTCCTCCTCCTCCTCCTCCTCCTCCTCCTCCTCCTTCTCCTTCTCCTTCTTCTCCCTCCTCCTCCTCCTCCTCCTCCTCCTCCTCCTCCTCCTCCTCCTCCTTCTTCTTCTTCTCTTTCTTCTGTAGTTTTGCTTCTGTTTGAATGTTCTTGCTAACTGAGGTATGTAAACATAGCATGCGGCTTTTTTATGCTTAAAAATCCACTCTGAAAAGGCTCAGAATATACTTGGGTTCTGAACTGCAACTATAGTCAATGACTGGCTAATAAAGACTTTCTCTTGGTTAAAACCTTTGTCCCAGTGGTCCTTGTGGATACTTAATAAGACTCCAAGGAAATGGACCTTTCCAAGCACAAAAGGCGAGGGATGCTGTGTACATGAACCCAGCGGGATTATGACATCATACACAAGACCAACACAAGCTTAAGCCAGACTAAATCCCAGCATGGGGAAGGGGATGTGGATATGAAGGACATGAAACCCCATCCCTAGCTGAGGGCTATTGGCAACAAATTACTGTTGAGAAAGAAAATAAATTACCTACGATGGAGATGGAAAGGCACCTCACATATATGCAATACTCCAGAGCAGACCTTATTTCCAAGTAGTGGGTAGACAGTGAGGTAGGGAAGAATTCATAGTACTTGGAGGAAATTCTATAAATATGATCAAAATACATTGAATGGACTTCTCAGTAAACAAATAAAACACTATTAAAAGTCACATTCTAAGTGTCATAAATGCAGCTTTGTATGTTAACTTAAAACACAAAAATTAAAACTAATTAGATGATAGGTAGCTATATAAGTAGATAGATAGATAGATAGATAGATAGATAGATAGATAGATAGATAGACATATACAGGTATATAGATAAGTAGATATTTTAGAAGGACAACATACTGAAGTTTTATAAAAATATATTTAAAGTTAATTAACTGACTATGTCTCCTCTGTCTAGCTTAGTTTTAAGAATAATATTGAGAGGTAGTTCTAAAAATTATTTTGGTTATTCCAGGATATTAGAGAGTCAATCACACTGTTTTTTGTATATGGATAAATTGCAATGTCATTTGAACATCTCTTAGACCTCTCTAAATCCATGCATAAGACTGATCTGTAGTTACATTGTTTTAGATGTTATATAGACTTTTATGTACATAGCAGTCTATACTTGAAAAACATAGCTTTACAAAAGCATAGTTTCAGTTTGTGTATATAATCATCTAAATCATTTGAAAAATTATAAGTCATCCTCAGATTATCACACAAACAAAAAGTATAAAAATAGAGTAATTCATTCCTTATAAAAGATTTGAAACATACACTCAAATTTTCTATGACTAGGGAAAAAACTAAGGGTTAAATTATAAGTTTTTTTTTCTGTTGTTTGCAAAGTATGCTTTTAACTATGAGCCTTGAAATTTATGTGACCTAATAATAAATTACAATATAATGGTAAAAAATGAGTTTTATGACTTTAGTAAAATTTGATCTAAATTGATCTAAATTTGGTCTAAAATTTGGTCTAAAATGTGCTATTTAGTGCTAGTATGTATGATTTTCTTTTTAAAAACTAGCAAGCTTCAAACAATAAATACTGTGAAACATAACTTTGAAATTATTTCAGTCCAACAGGTTCATGGGTAAATAATTACCATACTCATAATTTAATGACAAAATCATTAATTTCATATTTATATAAAACTATCCAAATTATATGCAAGCACTTCCATCGTGTCACATGGTACTAACCCTTAGCTAATTTCAAAACAAGTACTATGTAGGAGACTTTGAACACACACACACACACACACACACACACACACACACACATCTCCACAGCTTCTGTATGCAGAAAATGAGGACATGCTTCCCAGAAAACTTCATTTCAATGATGCAAGCATCTTATTAATTACAGCTAATTTTTCAGCTCCTGCTAACAAGCATATATTGCCCCACTATAGCAAAGGTTTCACTAACACTAGTGCTTTTTAGTCACACTTGATTCTCTAACCCAGTTAACCACAAACCAGAGAGCCTTAATTTAAAAAGTGATGTGAATGGTCATAGAGAATTCTTGCGTGTCTTTCACACTCTCTTCTGATACAGTACAAGTCATGTCTCCATGGGCTGAATTCTTTTCAGCCCATGCTAAGCTATAAGCTTTCGCAGTTTTAGTTGCAAACGCTTTCACAATCCTTCTAAACTAACACAGCCAGTTCTTCCTCAAGAGTACCAACTTCTATTCCAGTTTGCTGTATGTTGCTGTGGTAAATATTATGGCATAAAGCAAGCTGGTAAGAGAAAGGGCTTATTCCCTCTTACCCTTTATAGCACACCAAGAAGTGAAGTCAGGGAAGGAACTCAAGTATGGAAGGAACTTGAAGCAGACCTTGTTAAGGAGTGCTTCTATACCTGGCTTGCTAAACTTGTTTTGTAAGACAATCCAGAACCACCTCTCCTAGGATGGCACTGTTTATAGTATGCTAGACTCCCACATCAATCCTTAAATAAGATAATGCCCTACAGACATTCTGGCAGGTCATATAATGGAACCTCTTAAGGTTCCCTTTCCTAGATGCTTGTGAATTGTCTCACATTGACAAAAACTAGCAAGAAGAGACTATGTAAGCCCCTGCTAGAACAAGTACTCCAGATGAGCTTTCTGGTTCTGAAAACTGTCCCTGTGATACTGATGTGGATCATAGATCAATAAAATCTTATTTAAACCTAAAGACATGATTCAGTTTGAACAGAATTTGAAGAGAACATGTTTGTATAAATTAATGATGTCATCACTGTCTAGAGCCTAATTTTAGACATTAAATTATGTAAATATATGTACTTTAAAGTTACATTCATGGGCTAAATTAGTTAAAAAATACATATGGCAGATATTGTCCTGAGCATTGGGAATCTAACAGTGGAAATGCTTTTCTAGAGATTAATGTGTAAATAAACACTATATGCGCTATGTGCTTTAAAATAGATAAAATACAAAGTGCTTTATGACATGCAATTTCCACCATCTTCTCCTTCTTCATCTTTCTGTGTGATTGGCACCCATTCTTGTGTCTCCTTGGATCTTTCAGAATTAATTTCTTCCAGTAAGTATCCTTTAGCCCTAGGCTTCCATTCACTGTTGATCAAAGACTCTGCCAGAAAAAAAAATGTATTTGATGCATGTCCTCACTTCATTTGCATCTTTTACTAAATGCCTCTTGCTAAGAAAACAGATCCTTTTCATCTTATGCAAAGTAACTTCACATTTAACCTTCTCCAGAGCACTTAATTTGGTAATTCTGGGCATTTTACATACAAAGGATGAGTCAAATTAAAAAATGTGTGTAGATATGATTGAATATCATATCATTCCCTATTTGAAAAAATTAAAAGAAATTTAGCCATGTATGGCAGAGATTAGGAGGGTTGCTGCTAGAATTTAGAACAAAGAGAAAAGGAGATTTTTCAATTTGTATAATATTGCTGTTCTGCAAGATAAGTCCTGGATACTGTCTGCATAAAATTGTTTTATAGTTAGGAATAAGTTGTATATTTAAAACTTTATTTAAAAGGCAGATCAGAAAAAAGTAATGAATTTGAATAGAGAGCAAGGAGAGATATATGGGAGGATTTTGAGAGAGAAAAAAGAAGGGAAATTATGTAATTACATTATAATCTCAAAAATAAAAGTAAAAGGGATATTCCCAGCTCAATGTTCTAAGAAAAAAATGAGGTAAGAAAGAGGAATATTTTGAAGGAGATGGATATATGTATTGTCTGATTAAAGAATGGTGTCAGAGTTACATGAATGTTTCAAGCTCATCAAACTGTATACATTAATTATATATAGCACTTGCTACTTATTTATATAGTTACATAGGTTTGGCTATATATGCAGGTACAACTTTGTACCTGCAGACACATGACAGAGAGTCTTTAGTAATAATTTACTATTTCATTTCTAGGTATTTATTGCTCTAGAATCATTGAGACCTAGGGGATGGATTCAATAAATGAGATAGTCTAAAGTCTCGTGCAATAGCCAACTTAATTCAGAATACCAGACAAATTATAATCTGAGTATAAAGTAAAGTCATATGAGTAAAACGTACAACCAAATGGGCGAGCTATATATAGTGGACAAGCCACAATATGAAAAACACATTTTTCAATAAATGAATACAAACAAAATCCAATAGCAAGTTGTAATGAATAATTTGAATTAAACTCACTTCTAGTTGCTATACTTGAGAAAGACACGCAAACACATTTCAAAACCAATTCTGGGTTTTAAGAAACTTAGTCACAGGAGTCTTGTTTTGTTTCTTGAAGTTTTATCACAAGTACTTAGAATGTTCACGGGACTTCATTCTTGGACCAGGTTTTGACAGTCAGAATAGGAAAGTGGTAGATGTTTCTTTAATCTATACCGTTCTATATCAAATGTTTAAAATTACTTTTAGTTTAATGGAACAAAATTTGATTTTTTATTGGATATTTTATTTATTTACATTTCAGATGTGATCCCCTTTCCCAATTTCCCCTCCCTAGAAGCCCCCTATCTGACCCCCTTCTTCTTTTTGCTTTTATACCATTTTAATTACATGCAAGTATTAAGGTCAGTTCTAGGTTGATGAACTATCAATAAAATAGATGCAAATAGTCAAATAACAAGCAAAACTATAAATAAAATTCAGTGAACACTCTTGTGATCACTGTTTCTAAGGACTTACTAGGATGATGAAAATATCTGAGCTTACTTTTCAGTCCTAACTTAAAGTCATTTTCATGTCTGAAGCCTATTTCCTTGATCCACCCTAAGACTTAGATTCTTGCCTGAATTTACTTCTTTGTTCGAGTCTAAGATTTAGATTCCTACCTAAAATTACTTCTTTGTTCTAGCCTAATTTCAAAATCCTGCCTAAAGCCCACCTCCTTGTCCTTGGCCAATGTCATATTCTTACCAAGCAGCCTCTCCACATTTTTTACTGCATGAATAAGACTGAGCCTGTTTTAGGTCATACTGCCAAGAATGTCTTCCTGACCCATCATGGAATATGCATTATCAAAAGCAATACATTTCTGTCATAGGTTGGTAAGGCTCAGTGCAGAATTTACCTGCCCTTGGTTTGTTAGCCTGCTAATAACTCAGTCTGGGGGTCCATTTTCAGTTTGAAGCCATGTACTTTGGCTGCCAAAGTGTTGATGTTGCTAAAGACAAACTTTAACATGATGGGCAGGAATAAAATTATTCCCAGGACAAAAATGGCTAGCATGATCAAGCTATTTATGTCATTCTTGAAGCTTGACCAAAATAGAAATACTGATCTCAGGCCATGGGTGATTTTATCTGCAGTATCTCCAGCATCAACGCTCAGCAGAGCAGCATTCTTTAAATTCATAAGCTCACTGTGCAAAGTTAAAACATCCAGAGCGGTGTTAGAATTATGCCAAATGTACTGCAAATGTCTTTAAACTTTTTCCTAATTATCATGACTATCACTGTAAATTTTAGAACTAACACAAATCCGATGATATTTGGCAACACACTTGAGATTGCTCCTTACTCTAAAACTTAAACTCCAATAATTTGATTTTTTTTTTGTGAAAAAGATGAACATATTCACCCAGTGTTGTACTTTTTAAATAACATAAATTGTATAAACTAAGACAATCAAATGTCAAGATCTCATGTTGTGGCAGCACTGTACACATTACAGCCAGAAGAGTAACAGTATGTTGAGGCAAGAAGACAGTTCTGTTCAACCTGACTCAGTATCTAGTATTGGTTCAAGCTTTGGTGGTCTGACCTGAGGGGTTTATTTTAGGCATACGGAAACACAGCACAACTTGGTGAAAATTATCCTGGTAGTAAATAACTCAATTTATAAGCTCAATGAACCTTAAGACATGACTACAGAGCTCAAAGTACATTCAACTTCTTCCATAAAGATAAAGTCTACAGATTAATTGAGAAAAACAAGCTCAAGGTAAGTGTCTAGAGAAGGATGCAGTGTGGTTTTGGCCATATAGATAGTGCAAAGTTTCCTGGTCTATTAACCACCTTATGGCTTCCAGGCTTCTGGGTAGAAAATAGGTTATGCGTTTCTCCCCTTAAAGAGACAAACCATGTTTTTATGATTCCTGGTTCCTAGTGCTTATCTTTGACAACAAGAACACTTGAGCCCACCACATTCTGCTATTTTATGTTACTTTATGTTATTGTATAATTTTTCTATCCTTAGTTACTGGTAAGCAAAAGCTATTATTTAATAACTTTAAATTGCATTTATATGTATTCACATGTCAAGGTGAACAAACTTGATGATACATTTATTTTTTATATATATTTTGAAAATGGAAGTGATTTTAAAGCTTCACTGCAATATATCCCATGAATGTGATTTTTCTCAAACTTCTCCCAGATGATTGTAATTGATATCATCTATACTTTGTTTTTCTCCTGTATTTTCTCTGAGGGATGGCTCTATAAGTGGCCTTATACTCTGGTTTCCAGAATCAGTGGTATGCAAATCTAATTAACTAAAACAAGTACACAAAAGTTACAAGTCTTCACTGAAAAGTCATGAGGCTGGGCAGGGGATGCAGTGTAGTAAATAAAGTGCACAGGCATTATATAACACAATCAGACTGACCACTTGTTTTGCAGTAAATAGACCTGAAGCTCTTGTATTAGCTCATGTTCTACCATGAGAAGAAAGAATGCTGGAACATATGGAATTCTTGATCACAAAATTATGATCTGAACAAATTTATTTATATGTAAAAATAAACAATAAAAGGTTATATAAAATGAATAAAAGTCATAGGTCTTAAACCCATCTTTATTTTATGCAAGCCATTTATCTTGTAATATTTTCACTAATAGGTGCTCTGAAGAACATTGAAAGCATGGAAAGTGACCAACCAAACGCTCACACAACACATTTTTTGGAAATCTAATTAACACAATGTATTTCAGAGAGTTATTTTCAGGAGTTGGTTAGAGTGATGTAGACCTCACATTTGTCATTCAGAGGACTTGAGTTCCAACATATAGATCAGGTGACTCAACTGCCTGTAACAACAGTGTCATGGGATCTGATACTCTCATCCTTAGGCACCTACATACGTATAGCATACATCCAAACAATACACATACATATATAAACACAGACAAATGCATACATGCACATCCATACAAAGATATACACACAGACATAAAAACATACACACAAACACACATAGACATACAAACACACATCTACACACATAGACATGCAAATAAATACATTCACACACAAACACACACACATACAAACACACACACATAAACACATAAATACACATAAACATACACATCCAGATACACACACACACAAACACACAAACATACACACTCATAGACATACACACACTCACATACAGACACAAAAATAATTAAAATATTTTTAAAGAAGACATGAATTTTAGAGGGAATAAGGGAGAATGAAACATGAGAAAATTTGGAGCAAGCAGTCATGATAAGAAGAAAGGGAAGACAATGATGTCAATATATTTTACTTAAAAATTTAAAAATATGTATATAAATATTTGATTATAAAGTGCATAGAAATCTGAAAAGATAGATCTCTTGAAGGCTGGAAATGTTGGTCAGCAGTTAGAAGCTCCAACTTCTACAAAAGTTCTGAGTTTGGTTCCCAGCACTTTTGTCAGAAGGATCAAAAGTCTCTGTAACTCCTACTCCAGAGATTACAATACTTTCTTCTGAACTCCTCACGCACGGCACTCATACACAAAGACACACAGAGACATGCATTATTTTTAATCTTAATAAATTATTTCTAGGGAATTATGATAAAAATGAAAATCCATCCATCCCCATTATACTGGCAGATTTCTTGGCCTGCTGATGCATGGAATGATCAGAGGGGATGCACTTGAAGCTCAAGGAAAGAGGCTGAATGCTTTGTTAATCTTGGAGGAAGGACAGGGAGGAACAGCAAGGCCTTCAGATATCGAATGTACATCTGCCATTGGCTCTGTTGGCTTATGATTTTGTTTCCCACAATAATATAAAGTGTATAATGACTAAGAGAACTAAACTCGGAGCTGCCACAATATTCATTAGACAGCCCTCCAGATTTCTAACCTTTGATTCTGAATCTGCTTTTCTGTCTTTCCTATAATCATCCTCACTCCGCCACTCAGAGGATCATTCTACTTTGCTACAGCAAGACCAGAGCATACATCTTGGTTATCTAAAGCACTTTTTATAGTTCGTCCTTTGGCAACTTCATACATGTATTCAATGTATTCATGTTTCTCTCTCACTGTGCCCTCACATCTCCTACTCCTATCAGCCTCCCCTGCTCCCTATCCCTACATGTGTGACTTTTGGTTTTGTTGTGAAAGTCAGTGGATGTGAGTAGGGCTATTTGTATGTCCTTTGACCTGGGACACTAGAGATTGGTGGTGTCAATGTTTTAAAAATTAGAACTTAAAAACAATTCATATGAGTCCAAAATTTTCTTATTAGCTTAGCTGAAACAGACCACAGCATAACAGATTACTTGTAACCAAAACATGGAAAATGCTTTCAGAAAAGTGCTCATAAAACTACAGGAAGCATAGCTGGATTTTGTCTTAATTTTGAGCATCTTAATGTATATTTGGAGAAGTCATGTTTGAAAATTATAAGACATAGCAAATACGTACTTCTAGGTTATTCTTCTTGTTTCATAAGCTAAAGAATATCTGATTTGTCCTATTCCTGGGTTTCTGTGCAGACACTAATATCAATCAATATACTGAAAAAATTGAGGATTTTAAAAAAGAAACAAAGAAGAAAGATGGTAGGAACTGATTGATCGGAGAAGAAAAGCACTTACTATTTCTTTTAAAACTCCAAATACTATCTCAGGTTAATTTCAGACACCTACTGGCTTGTTCATCTTTCTGCCCAACTATCTGTGTATTTTTTTACACCTATAAACATCTATGCTAGTTTCCATCATATTCTGCGTGATTCTGTGATTTGAGCAGCAGGATAAAAGGTCTTGACTTTACAAAGGTATTACAGGAGCACAACTTCTGAATTATTTTCACAGATTTAGAGTCTGGTAGAGCAGCTATCTGAGCTATTGAGATATGGACATTGAAGGAAGGTTTATTTCTACAAACCATGACTCAAAATGTTTTGGAAATGATTCATTTACACAAGTTATAAAATTATACAAAATTAGAACAAATTTTTTTGATGTTTATACTTTTGGGTCATGGAATAATTTTTTTCTTTGCATATATTTTTATTTACATTACATTCTATTCATTATCCTATTCTTTCATTATTTCCTTCCCTTCTTCTCCGAGAATGAGAGGCCTACGTTGAGTACCACCCCACTCTGGAAGATCAATCTCAGCAGGACTAAACTTCTCCAATCCCACTGAGGCCCAACCAGGTAGTCCAGGTACAGGAAAGGGATCCAATGGCAATCAACAAAGTCTGAGACAACCCCTGCTGTAACTGTTAGAGGGACCCATATGAAGACCAAGCTGTACATTTGCTGCAACTGGGTGGAGATCCTAGATCGAGCCCCTGCATGTTCTTTAGTTGGTGGTTCAGTCTCTGTGAGGCCCCATGACCTTAGGTTAACTGACATTTTAGGGTTTCTTGTGGTGTCCTTCACCCCTTCAGCTCACTCAGTTGTGTATCCCACTCTTCCTCATGACTGCCCACATGCTGCCTGATGTTTGGCTATGGGTCTCTACATCTGTTTCCATCCATTGCTGGTTGAAGTATCTTAGGAGGCAGTTATGCTAGATTCATGACTGCAAGCAAGTCAGAGTATAATTAATAATTTCAGGAGTTGGATCTGTCCTATGAGCTGGATCTCATGCAGCACCAGTCGTTGACTGATTGGCAGTTCCATCAGTCACTACTCCATCTTGTAGTATAAATTGATGATGATAAAATATAGCTTACATATTCAATATTGCTAATACACACACACATACACACACACACACACACACACACACATACACTAGTAGACAAGCAGAATGGAAGAAAAGATAGATGAAAATGATGTGTCTTATTTTGGCTCCCAATCATATTTCTAATTTTATAAACAAATTATATATATATATATATATATATGTCATCATTTTTCCTCTTAAATTTTTTTCTGCAATGAATGAAGACATTGAACTCACAGTCTCATTCAACACATGATTTTATTTTTAGAGAGTCACTGTTTTTACTATTAAACAATTTGAATAATTGACTTACACACAAAAATATACAGGAACTTTACCAATCTGCAGTATATCAATATTACTCTAAATATACAAATATGTATAAATGGTAATGAATATTATGAATTTATGATATATATATTTATGAATTTTATTATTGATATAGGATACATTTTGTTTTCATGTTTTTTACTATGGAATTGCTTTCACATATAATTTTTTAAAGATGCTAGATGTTTTTAAGTGATTAGCCAAAAATAATGTTAGAGATTAACTAGCTATTCTATTGTAGGTATTTTAACCTTCTTGTACTACTGATAGCAGTGAATAGTAGTGTAGATTTTATTTTAGACCAAAATTGGTGACACAAATTTTAGTCAGTTTTTCCCTCATAATCTCCAATAACCAATATTTTACCTTTTGAGTAAATGTCTCTAATACTGATTGTGATTTGTATTTATCTTTGTATTAATGGATAGGTTATTCATTGGATCTAAAAGCTCTGTATACAGTGTACTTTTGTACTTGTTTTCTTTTTAAATAGAACTGAGAAAAAAATTACCATGCCAGGTAATAGAAAAAAAGTATCTCAGATTCTCCAAGTGCAAGTTGCAACTTCTTGCAACATACTTAAATTTTGTCACTGTGGGCCTTTGAGTTTAGTGAAATGTACAGCATAGAATCAACACAAAGAACATTTACTCTATGTATTTGAATGTGAAAAAGTATCTTTCCTTGACTGAAAGTTAGTCAGTTTCTTCTAAGCCTTTTTTGTTTTAAAAAAATAATAGTTTCTATCTTATCTTTAATAATTTCCAAGAATCTCTGAAACAATGACTTGGCTACTGTTCTCTCCAACATGCAGAAAACTAAGCAAACATCAAAAGAGTTCTTGCCTGTTCAAGACTCTATCCGTAAGATAACAACTTCAAATTTACTTTCTGGTAGTATAAATTCCAAGCAGCTCAATACATTTTCTTGTGTTCCAGCAGGCACATGCAAAAGGGGCTTCATTTCCCCAGTGTTTGTGAGAGGGTAAAACCTTGACTTCAGGAATTAACAATTAATAATAAGAAACTGTCTAGACACTAACTACCATCCAATTCCACATCGTATACACTGTTAGCTCCTGACTCCTTTCAAAGTTTCTTCATTCTTCTACGTATTTTCACATTCTTCTTTTACATTATACAGTTGCATCTGCACAGATTCAATACAATTCAGGTTTATAATGAGTTTTCTCCACTACTGTTCTCTCTGGTGGTTTAAGCATTATTTTGCTCACCTTTGCCTTTGATCAATGTCACAGGTGGAAATGTAGTTCTTCATTTTCTCTCATCTATGAGATACAAATATAATCCACAAACTGGCCATGAAAGACCATAAAAATATTACACAATATATCCAAGAGCACATAACTGGAGTGAAGTTGTGCTTGGTTGACAAAAAGAACTACAGCTTGAGAGTATGCCCTATAAATTATTTTCAGCTTTGTTCAATATGCAAAAGCACAACAGAGGTTGGATAGCTTTAACAGTCTTTCAACACAGTGTAGACGTAAGTAATGCATATACTAAGTCCTAAGAATGAAAATTAAGAGAAATCCTTTACAATGTGTTAGACACAAAATTTGAGTCAACTTTTATTTAAAAGTCTTACCTTTTTCTAATTTTACACTGAATTCCTAACTACAAAAAGCATTTGGATGTTGAGTAACTATATAATTTAAATAGCATAAGTAGTGTTCTCTTTTTTCTTCTTTTGACAAAATGCTCTGACTTAAAAAAAATAACCCTGGTGTTATATTTATACACACATATGAAATTCATATGCCCTTGTATATGGTATGAAAAATGAGGTTACAACATATTTTAGAAAAAAAATAGATATTTTGAAGCAGATTTAGTAGGGTTTGTAATGTAAAGCAATAATATCTCATTAAACAGTAAAACATCAGTGCCATTCTATGTGGAGAGTCCAGTAGTAAAGGTCCTATATACATGATTCACAAATATCCTCTCTTGCTATCAGCAGGTGCCTCTATTAGCTTTAGGCAGTACATTATCAAAATTGTAACCTAACTGAACATTCAACTAACTTTTAATCTGTTTTTATATGGTAGTAAAACTCTACTGCCTGGAAATAACAATGTAATAAAGAACTTTTCTATAAATTTACAAACTGGGAAAATCTTAATAACTCATGGAAGTAATCAGATTTTATTTGAGTCTAAAGTGAGCTGAAATGGTAGTCTAAATGAGCTACAATTTTCCCTATGTGTATATATTACTGCTGTAGTGAAAACCAATTAAACACATAACAGCATGCAGACTCCATTACTTATTGTACACAAATTTGGGTTATCTCAGAATGAACCAAAATATTACAACCTAAAAGGATACTTTATCCTTCAAAAATATGCACAATAAAGACAGAGTTAGGATGCTAAGGATGATTGACTGATTTCCACTGGAAGCTATATTTTTCTTTGTGCCCCAAAAACCTCTTTGAAGTGGACAAAAGTGGAATTTAAAAAAAAAAAGTGTATATTCTTCTCATCATTCTGAAACTATGCAAAATGTTCTAAAATATACAATGTTTAGAAAATCATGTTTCTCCCTTTGTGAATGCATTTTGTATAGTTTTGGCATTAGAGAAATTAGTATACAAGTTGGAAGACAATTTTCCGTATCTATTAGAGAATCCAGCATTAACTTGTTAGCCTTGTATTAATAAATGAATAAATAATATTTTGTAATCCCTTAAATCTTGCCATTCTGGTAGCCTATAATTATTTATTTATGCTTCAGTATTTGTCTCACCTTAATTTTCATGGTGTATTTTGTGGAAAGCTTGTCATCTCTTATGATAAACATTGTACACATTAATATCCAAATATTTATGGTATCCAAGAATTTGATTTTTAAAATCAATCAACACATTCTTTGTTACATAGTTAACCATCAAATATGTTTAAGTGTACGACACTGTGAAACATGTCCTGAAATATTGAGAACTGAAATGCATAGCTATTACAGTTGAGTCTCAGAACTGAGCAGACCATCATGGAAGCAGAGATAGAGAAAGGTGATGTGAAGATGAGAGGCTAGCTCACTAAACTAAGGACAGCACATCTTTCAGTGGTGTTGCCTTTTAGAGGAAGCACAATGATGTTTCTGCAATAGTTTGCATATTTTAACTAAGGATCGCTAAAAGCTATTCAAATCCTAATTAATTGAGACCAGCAGTATCTCTGTAGGAAACAAAAGACTGATATGTACCACTTAGATCAGTTACCATTATTGTCAAATAACCATTGTTGTAGTGCTCACTGGAGTAGTTTCCTTTGTTCACTGTTAGATGATAAGTAATCCTTGAAATATCATTAATTAATAAAATGTAGCTGAGAAATTTAGGATAATCATTTGTGTACTTTTATACTTGTTTCTGATTTCGCTCATTTCTGTTTTGCTGCTGAGAGACTTTCACTGTAATACAGGTGTGTGTGTGTGTGTGTGTGTGTGTGTGTGTGTGTGTGTTTAAAATCAGAAGAAGTGTTTGGATAAAGATTAGATAGCCTTCTTGGATGATTTCCTATTAAGGACATGAAGCTTAACAATTGTCTTTTTGTGTTTAGCTATAATAATTATTCTTAATGTACCTATAATGTATTATTTGTACTTTCTCTTATCTCATACCTAATATTCAGCTTTAAGGTAATTAGTGTGATGATTAATAAGAGTCTCTTTCTCCAAACATTAATATTATGCAATGCTTTCCCTTTGGTTGATGGATAATCACAGTTCTAAATCATCCCATCTTATAGAACTGAATGCAACAGGGGCAAGACAGAAGGAATGAGTTTTGGTTAGAGCTGAGCTCAAACACAGAAATGGACACTTTAGAAACTGATGTGCAGCTAGGCATGGTGCCACATGCCCTTAATCCCAGAACTTAGATGTAGGAGCAGATTGATCTTTGTGAATTCAAATTCAGCCTGATCTTCAGATAAAGTTCTAGCACAGCCAGAATTACAGAATGACACTGTCACACAAAACAAAGCAAAACAAAACAAGCAATAAAACCTAACAGAAAAAGAAAAGAAGAGGTAGGTGTGCAGAGTGTAGTATCCACACTTCAGTAAGAAGATGTACAGATTAAAGGACTACTATGAGGCAGTTGTGCATTAACTATTGATGTATAATCACCAACTACTCAAAAACCCAGCAACCAAAATTCTACGTTGTACACATCTCCAAATGATATGTATGTCTAATTTTGCTATTGTCACCTTCTTTCAAATATTTTATGCTAAATCTTTAAAACAAATATTTGTATGATATATGTTTTTGGTTCAATAGTCAGTTTTATTATCTTAATTTTGCCAATCCATAAACACGGAATGTCTTTTAATTTGCTGATGAACTTATCACTCGTTGTCTTTATAAATTAAGTTTTCATTGTAGAGATCTTTCCAAACCTTGGTTAGGGTTAATCTAGCATATTTTATCAACATTCTGTTCAAGATCTCGCTCAGTGTATTTGTTGGTAGTATATTTTGAGGACTGAATTGGTTTTTATGAATATATTTTGTACCCAACTAATTTGTTGAATTCATTGATGTTTCTATAGGCTTTCTAGTTGAAATTTTTTAGGGTAGCTATGTACAGCTAGGCATGTGCCACATGCCCTATCATATCTGAAAACAGGCATAATTTTATTTCTTCTTTTCCTATTTCTCTCCCTCCCTCTTCCTTCTCTCTCCCTCTCTCCCCCTCCTCCCTCTCTATTCTACACCCATCTCTCTAATTTTCCTTTGTTGCCTTAATGCTCTTGCTAGTTAATACCTCCTCCTCTTCTAGTTTTCTCTACTTCACTTCCCATCTGGATCTACTAACTTTGTTTCTAATTTAAAAAAAAAAAGTCTAACTGATAATAATAATATATAACAAGATAAAACCAAAACCTACCACAGCAAAGTTGGACAAGAAAAACCAGCAGAGGAAAAGAGTTAAAGAGAAGGCAAAAGAATCGAGAGCCACTCATTCATACACTCAGGAACCCCATAACAACACTGAACTGGAAGCCATACCATATACACAAAATGACCAGGTACAGGTCTGTGAAGGTCCTATGCATGTTGCTTTGGTCTCTATGAGCTCACATGAGCATTGCTCAACTTGATTTAAAGTCCCTTGTTTTCTTGTCCTCCATCCCATATGATTCTTACACTCTTCTTCCTTTTCTGGAGAGTTCTTTGAAGTCTGAGGGAAGAGTTTTGATGAAAATATCCATTAAGGGCTGAGAGTTACAAGGTCTTTCATTCACTCATGCAATGTCTACATAGTGAGCAGGGTGTCTCTGTGTTTGTTCCCATCTGCTTCAAGAAGAAGATTCTTTGATGATGGCTGAAAAAAAGATTCTCCCTATGAGTATGGAAAAATATAATTTGAAATTATTTTATCAATACATTTTGTTTAACTTTTCTCTATAAAAGTCTTATCTACTTTTGTACATGTCACTAGGCAATCTAGTCTCTGCTTCATTATCACACAAGCAATGTCTGGTGGGGTTCTATCTCGTTGAATGGGCCTTATGTCAATTCAGATATTTGGTTGATTACTCTCACAAATTTTTTCCACCACTATACTAGCATGTCTTGCACGTAATATACCATTGTGGATAAAGGGTTTGTGGCTGCCTTGGTGTTTATAGTTTTAATTTGACAGCATGAAGAGTATCCTCCTATACCAAAGATGCAGGAAACATTGACACTCTGTAAGCACCAGCTCAACATCTTGATATTCAGTGAATAGTATAGATGTTGTCTTCAGCAATGAGACCTTGCTGTCAGGTTGTGGAGAACAAATTATTAACTTGACAACAGACTGTAATGTTTCTATGCTCCCATAGGACCCTTTTGACCAACAACTCAATTCTCTGCAGCCAAGTCATCTTAATTGAAGCTTCTTTGATGACAAGAGATAGTCAGTTAGTACTCTTTCTAGTCCAGTTTCACACTTTTCTTTAAATTCCCTTTGTGTGTATGTGTGTGTATTTGTGTGTGTGTGTATTTGTGTGTGTGTATGTTTATATAAGTTTCTAGTATATTAGGTTTCCATTCTACATTACAAATGCCCCCATCTGTCCTTACCCACATTCTCTCCCTCAACCAACTATCAATTTCCATACCTCTCTTGATTCCCTCATTCCATCATCCCCCAATTCATCCATGATTATTAATCTTAGTTCTCTTTCCAGTGAGCTCTGTCTGAACTCTCTATTCACTTACTTTATACTGAACACCTTTGTTTCTTCAGACTGTATCTGCATCATCCTTGACTTCACATCTAATATCCACATATAAGCAAATGCAAACCATATTTCTCTTTTGGGATCTGGGATATCTCACCTAAGGTGACTTTATTCATGTTCTGTCAATTTACAGAAAATTTCCTGGTGTCATTTCACTTTGGTGGCTACCTAAATAATTTTGTAAATGTATCACATATATTTTTATCCATTCTTCTATTGAGGGACATTTAACATTTTTTCCAATTTCAAACAATGATGAATGACCAACAATGAGCATTGTTGAGCAAATATTTCTGTGGTAGATGAATTATCCTTTGGGTATATGCCTAAGAGTGGCATAGCCTAATCTTTAGGTAGAATGATACCCATTCTCCTGAGGAACAGTCACATTTTCCGTAATGGTTATACTAGTTTGCACTCTTACAAGCATTGGATGAGTGTTACTTTCAATCCACATCCACTCCATCATGATCCATCACTTGTCAAATTGATGATATTAATGATTCTGATATGTGCAAGAGGTAATTTCAAAACAGATTTGATTTACTTTCCTTAATTACTACCAATATTGAACATTTCCTTAAGTGTTTCTCAATCATTTGAGTTTCCTCTATTGAGAATTCTCTGTTTATATGAGATATCCTATTTTAATTGGTTTATTTGTATTCTTGATATCTAGTTTTTCAAGTTCTTTCTATCTCTTGAATATTAATCTAGGATCAGATATAAAGCTGGTAAAAATATTTTCCAAGGCTGGAGAGATGGTTCAGTGGTTAAGAGCACTGACTGCTCTTCCAAAGGTCCTGAGTTTAATTCCCAGCAAATGCATGGTGGCTCACAACCATCTATAATAGGATCTGATGCCCTCTGCTGGTGTGTCTGAAGACAGCTACAGTGTACTCATATAAATAAAATAATTAAAAAAAATATTTTCCCATTCTTTAGGTTGCTGATTTTTCTGAGTGATACTGACCTTTGCCATATAGAAGCTTCTCAGTTTCATTAAGTCCTTTTTATTTTTTGTTGATCTCAGCACCAGCACTAATGATTTTCTGTTCAGAAATGTTTCTGGTTCCAATAAATTCAAAGGCTTTTCCCCATTTTTCTCTTACATTAGATTCAGTGTATCTTGTCTTATGTTGAGGTCTTTGATTCATCTAGAGTTGAATTATGCACAGGGAGATATTTATGGATCCATTTGGATTCTTCTACTTCATTCATCTAATTTTATCAGCAAGTAGTCTACAGCAGATCCAGAGATGATACTGGAGGACTGCTTTTGGGGTTGAGAGAGAAGTAAAGATTGGCAGTTAGCCTATTTGCTTCCGTAGTCAGGGTGGCCTATGTGTTTCCAAAGGGTGTCTGATAGATTTGGAGGTTTGGATCAAGCAAAGTGTAAGGTAGGGAGGTTTGTAGGGAATGGTGAAGACCTTTGGTGTCCATTAGAGATGAGGGCAGGACAAGGGCTGCAGCAGGTCCTCTGTCTTAGAACTTAATAGGAGACTGGGTGACTGAACTTGGAGATGAAGATATACAGTTAGCCTACTTTGTTTCTTGGTCAGAGTGGCCTTAGTCTTCCCGAGGAATGCCTACTTGAGTTGGCAACTTGGATAAAGCAACTGGTGCATGAAGGAAGATCTAAAGGATCCAGTGGAAATGAGTACTTCGCAGGGGAAGGGAGGCTTCAGCTGGTGTTCTGATGAATAACTGGACATGATACTGGGGTATTAGATTGGGAAGAGCTGAAGGGGAGATGGAGATATGGGTCCAAGCTACTTGCTTCCCTGGCCACAATCTAAATTTGGTGTTCAATTTTTGAATAATCTTCATCACTTCATTCAACAGGGCAGATCAATGGGTTTGATTGGACAGATGCTATGTTCATCACTTGTGCCATTTTTTTTAGCTTGCAATTTGACCTGAACATACAGAGGAATTTTCTTCATTTCTGTCTCATGTCAAATTCTGTCCTGTTTTGATTGGATAATGTAGGAGCTTTATGACCTGAGGTAAGCCAGGTAATTCTGGTGGGTGAGTTTAATTGGAGAAAGCAAAGTGAAGCCTCTGAAGCTTGGCCCATGGGTCTGTAGAGATAGAAGTTGGTGGACGGAAGGATGAGACAAGAAAGGACATCTCACTAGAGAAAGCTTTCTCAAGGGGATTTGAAGATCAGAAAAATGGAGTTAGTCCTGTAGCTATGGAGATGGCAACAGGTGTATATTGTAACAGGAAAGCGAAGAAAAAATATATTGTACAAGTGCAGTCTGTGAATAACCCTGCTTGAAGCTAGGGCTTTAAATATGGAGATGTGCACAAATGTGGGTGGGATAATGCTTGGAGACAGAATGGCAGAATGAAAAATCTTAATTAGAGAATAGAAATAAACGTATAAGGGGAGGATGTGGGCATTGTTTTGCAGCTTTTATGGCTGAATTTTGCGTTTATCACCTTAAGTCTCAATTAAAGATGGTTCTATATTCCAAACACTAACAACATATATAAATGCAATAGTAATTATATGTTACTGTATTCACTCCAAATCAGTAAGTGTGAATTTTACATAGCTGAACATAGATATTTGGAGTTGCTTTAAAATTAAATTGTTCTCAAAAATATTGTGATAAAAGCAATATCATTAAAATTGAAAACTCTGACTCTGTATAGCTATTCATTACAACTTAGTATTAATGTCTAATGTGTTGGGCAATGCAGAAGAGGTGAGAAAGTTTATCTTCAAATACACAGCAAGGATTCTCATTGTAGATATATTACTGACTGATCAAGCAATCTTTATTACTATCCATCTATCCTTCCCTTCCACTTCACAGCTTATGGTTAAAAATGAGTTTAGTTTTGAGTTTTGTTTTGTTTTGTTTTTCAGGGTGAATTTAAGATATTCAGGGATCCCTGAAACTGACTGGATTCACTAGCCCCATGTCTCCCACCCAGAACAAACAAACAAAGCTGCTGAAAGTCACTCCTAAAACAACCAATCGGAAAACAACACCCTAAGACACACCAAGCTTCAGTGAAGAAAACTCTGAGATTAGTTGGTTGGAAGAAGCAAAAACCAGTTGAGCTGCCTGGAAGTTTTCTACACCAATAGAGACCATGAAAGTGTTTCTCTTCCACCTGTTGGGCTGTGTACAGGCTGTGTAAAGTATTAAATCTTTACAGCTTCTTGGAGGTGTCATATATGCTGGACTTTGGTGATACAATTATCTTTAAGTTGTTTCTGCTTCTATAAGTAATCCCTCACCTATAGTCCTGTAAGTAACTCCAATAAAACTAATTGGTTCATCAAGTTATACTTTAGTGATATCTGTAATTTGGTCTCTTGTTGGCTTCCTATTGAGAGGACTGAAACAGGATGACTCCATGAGAGGCTTCAAATTGGCAGTTCAGGAGAAGACTAGGCCTAGATCTCAATTTCTAAGAACTGGGCAAGTACAGGCAAGTCAGCTACTGGATAAAAACCTCAGGCCTCAGGCAGACATCAGTAGCTGCCTCACCACCTGGACTGAGGCAAGGGCAATGGGTCAGCAACAGTTTCTAAGCTATCCCAGCAACTGTTTCCACACACCCTCACACAGCCCCCAGTAGTGGTTCTGGAATGTCTCTAGATATAGAGCCAACCAATTAAATAAAGGTCACCTATCCATCCTTGGAATTTCCCTAATGTGCTTGAAATTGGATCTGGAAGACCACTTGGGCATCTTCATCTTGGAGAATGGTAGACATCAATATAGTGGACTTCTGCAGAATAAAATACTCTGCTTTTACATACTATTTGAGCCTGGGGTATCATTCTTTGTCAAATCATGGACCCTTACAAGGATGGGGAGACATGTGATTTGTGTCTACCCAGGAAAGTTTTTCAGATAAAAATTTGTCTTAGAGAACCAATACTTAGGATGGTGGATTCTCAAGCATAGCCTGCAGAAACATTTTACATTCTGTGGATACAGATCTTACTGTGTTTTAGAGTATAAATCATTAAAGGGAAACTTAAACTCCATTTATCTGGATTTAAGAACCCTATTTGTATCTATTTAAGGACCAAGCCTGACTTCAAAAAAGGCAGTAAGGAACCATCTCTAGGAACAGATCATGAAATCTATAGCAAGATCATAAAAACCCTTCCCAAAGAACAGCCTGTGGATAACCACAAAAACGGGAAAATACCTTATCTTAGAATGGGCTATCTGCAATGGACAGCCCTATTTCATCACATTAGTTGATTGTTCATGACATAGGAATGCAGATTACTGACTACCTATGACCCCTTAGCACCCACCACTGAAATTTTAGATTACCTCATCCTTCTAGAGATGTCTCCCATTCTCTAGAAGAAAGCACACATGCCTTTGTCTGGGGTCTCCTTTTTAGTGAATGGTCAACCCCTGTATGCTGATTGTTTCTGCAGAATAAACACTCTTTGGGCCTTTGTTTGTTTGTTTGTTTGTTTTGTTTTTTCTTGTTTTTTGTTTTGTTTTCATTTGTTTGTTTGTTTATTTTTCATTTGATCAGAGCCTAGGATTTTCCTTTAGTGATTTTCAGAGCCTTACATTTGGTACATTGGCTGAGAATCACTGCAGTCCCCCTTGACTCAACAGTAGAGCATTTTTGGAGAGCAACTGAATCTCGAAGGATTGGTGAGTTGAGGTGTACCTCTGTGTGCTGTGTGTCTTTGTCATATTCTGAAGAGTTCTTTGTCATGTTCACTGTGGGCTGATTTCCTTTCTTTCTTTCGTCTGCACAACCAGAGGCCAATGGAAGTGGAAGTAGGGTGGATACTCTTCTGGCTGAGGGGGGAGGGGGTGGTATTGGGGGAGGCTCAGAGGATGCTCCCCAACCCTCTTCAGTTGGAGGCAGAGAGCTTTATTTTGACTCAGGTCTTGGTGGAAGCTAACAGGTTCTTCATAGCCATTGGAGCCTGCTCCAGGGATAGGCCACTGTGTCTGGACTTCTTTCTGTTAGAGTCAGAGAACACCAGTTTAACACAGGCTTTGGCAGGACACTCTTGATTGTCAAGGCCCTTTTTTGGGATCTTTTGCCATTGGCTTCCTTTTGGTTTCTTTTCTGGGCCCTTCTAGGCTTGTTTTCATATTTACTTTTGAAGGTGACTGAACTGCCAAAGAATCATAAGCCAATAGTCTATCCCCACTGGCTTCAGAGGAAAACTTTCTGCCCCATATAATCTTATCCTACTGTTCACCCATTCCTTCTAAATGGCAGATGCCAATCCCAGCCCTGGGGAAGTGGGAAGGAACATAGAATGAAATGGGCAATGAAAGGGCAACATAAATCCCATTTGTCTCCATTTTAAGCATCAGGCCTGATTTAAAAAAAAAAGACCATAAGGTGCCAGCTTCAGGAATAGATAGATCATAAGTCCCAGAAACTAAGTCATAAGACATCAGCTCCAGGATCAGACCATGAAATCCAGAGCATGATCATAACCACCCGCCCCCTCCCAAAGAACAGCCTGAGAATAACCACCAAAGTGAGGAAATATCTTATCTTAGAAGGCATCCCATTATTACTCCCCACATATCACACATGAATCCACACATGTCTGACTATGTCAAGGCAGACTATGTCATGAATGTTCAACTATGTAATTAAATAGGGTTGTTAAGCGCAGATGGCTCCATTACTGTTATTATAATTTACTTACTTCCTAGTTGATGGACAGATCATTTTACTAAAGCTTAGGTGTTTGGTTTTGGCTTTAGTTTTAAATGCTGACCATTAAGCTATTATAAGGATGAATATAAAACTGTTCTTCCTGTTTTATTACTGCTTTTCAACAAATTTAAAGACATTTGGTTTTAGATAAAGCTGTCATTGCTATGTTTGCTTAATTTTTATCTCCATTTTCACATTGTTAGAGTGTCAACTATTTAAATAAAGTGAAAATAATATTATTGAGAGACTGAAACCATGTCTGTCATGCTCATGACCAGCATGAATTATATGAACTCTCAAAGCGTTCACTCTGAGCACACAACAGCAGGTACACATATCATCCACTGCTTTTCTGTTCTAACACTAGCTAGAATGGTAAGTAGCAACATGTCAAAAAAAAAAAAAGAAGACAAGGAAGTATGTGATGAGGTAAGTTATTTCCAGAATAAAAATATCATAGCAATATTACTTGAGTTTTTTCTGCTTCCTTTTTAAAAACGTTGTATTAGTAATATGCCAAAATATAATCCCTAAACAAATCAATTCTCTATAATCTAATTGAAAGTTTACAGTAAATTTCTTAGATTGGTAGAAAGAAATAGCTACTTTACCTTCCAGCCTCAGTTTCTCAATTCCTAAAAGCAGATTGATTGGCCTTCTTGACGGGTTTTAAGATTTAATTAATTTGTTCCTGATAAATCCATCAATGCAAAGATGCTATTCAAACACCAAGTGTTCTTCATCAGTGAATAGAGATTTAGCAGTTTCACCTTTTAAATTTCTAGCATCTCTAAGCATAATAGTTTGATGCACAGAAAATAAAAAAATAATTTCATACACACATTTTCTGTTTTCTTCAGAAGTCCTTTATATGAATATATTCATTCTTCTCTTTAATGTTTCCAGAAAAATCTCTCTTTAACACACACAAAAATTAAAATTACTATGTGTTTTGTAGCGTTTCCTCCTATTTTTCAAAATGTATGCTTTTTACTATGTCTGTTTGCATTAATTTGTAGACAGCTGATGAAAGATACTGAGACTTAAATTGTTAGTCTACTACTAATAATTTTGCAGGAGCCATACATTCTCTGTAAACGTATTTTATGGACAGTTAACTATTAAAATCCTGTGCAAATTCTCAAGATTTATATGGACACTGCCTTGAATTAAGGAGAAAAGTGTTAAGATCATGCCTATGGCTCCACCATGGAGCTGAGACAAGTAACTGCAAGTTACAGAACTTATACTTTATAAAGTAGTGGTCCAAACAGAAAAGACCAAATGAGTTATCGTTTTCCAGCGCATAACATATGCTGTAAAACGTTCATAATAATAAGAGCTAAACATATGCCTGCATGTTGGGAAAAAAAACAATCTGCTTGAAAATCTTGTCAGCATAGTGTTATTTCAAAAGCACAAACTGGAGAAAAAGGAGATGGCTTACCAGAATTATACAAGATTGCCTATATATTTTAAAGCCAGATTTCTTCAATTATTTTGGACAGTATTGTTTTACAAACTCATTATACTTTAAAATATGCATTTAAATTTCAAAATAAAATCTTTTTTTGATTAAGGCAGGCAGTTTTCGCTTTCCTAAGGATAATATCTTATATATGCCTCCCAGGAAACACCAGGTCTATCCCAGGTTCTTTATGTATAGCTATACCTATTATGTTAGTATTACTCTGGAACTCCAAACTAAGAGCATGAGAGGGTCTCTGACTCTGCGGCCTGCTCTTGGGGCTCTTTTCCTTTTGGGTTACTGTGTCTAATTTTAATAGGAACATTTTCACTTCATCTTCCTAGATTTTATTCTGTCATGTTTGATTGTTATCTCTTAGAATCTTGTTCTTTTCTAGTGAGAAAAAGAAAGGGAATGGATCCAAAGGGGAGAGTAGGTGAGGAAGTACTGGTAAGAGTAGAAGGAGAAGAAACGATAATTAGGATTTATTGTTGGAGAAAATAATATATTTTCAATAATAGAAAAATGGCATTTAAAACAATTGCATACACTAAAACAGCCCTAGTTTAATATGATTTGTAGAAAAAGAATCTCTTGGGGATTGGTTCTAATCATTTGTCTTAATTTAGTTCTCAAAATCACAGGGGATGCTCAGAATCTCTGTCTCCAATTGATTATAGATTAATCAAATTAATAAAGAGCCAAAGGCCAATGGCTGAGCAGGAAAAAAGAGGTGAGACTTTTTTTGTTGTTGTTGTTAATACATTGAATTTATTTGAAAGCAATTCTTTGACACATAATTTTTAAAGTACGAAAGCAAATGTATATAACATAGGGAGGTGGATATGTTTGCTTATTTTACATAAACATTTAAGTTTTAGGTGAATATTTAATTCTGTAGGATGCGGAGGAGGGACTTTTAAGATTCACAGTCCAAGAAATAGAGAGAAGGAACAGAATTGTTACGACTTGGAAACAGATATCATTTAAGAGCTGATTCAGGAGAGAAATTATCCAGCAATGTAGGTGAAAAGGGAAAGCAGCCCCATGGGAGGGCTGCACAGAAGGAAGGAGGGTAGCAAATATAAAATATAGATTTAGAAATTGTTAACTCAGGAATACTGGAGGGGAGTATGTGCTAGCCGTGCGGAGTTTTGGAATTCCCCAGCCATTGAGCTAGTCAAGACATATCAAAATATAAAAGTTGAATGTACTTGTCTTTCCATTTGAGAATCCAGAGCTCTTGGGCAGGTGCAGAGGCACGTGTTCTCCTGTCAGGAGCTCACAGCAGATTGGATTAACAATTTCCGCTACAAGAAATAACTGAGTTTGCAAAATTAACAAAATAAACAACTCTATAATTACTAAAGCAAAGCAACAATGCATTGTTTCTTTATTAGCAACATTGGATATTCTCACACTTCTGCATTTATGGAATTCTTGTAAAGGCTTGAAAGATGAGAATATAGGTTAAAGAAATCATAAATTCTTGATTTTATTTCTTAATAAAAAAGTAAACCCCTTAACTAATCTTTCTGCTGAATAGAAGTGATGTTTTATCTGTATTGTTTTTCAAAAACCTAGTTTGGTTTTATAATAACAGTTTCAAAATGTTTCATCTTTATATTATACAACCACAATTCTTGCTGAGTAGAATATTTATGTTTACTCAAATGTGAGTTAAAAAGGTATTATGGTTATTGTTATCAGACAAACTTCCCTACTGAGATCAGACCAGCTTTTCTTTTTATTTACTTTTTTATTAGATACTTTATTTACGATTCAGATTTTATCCCCTTTCCCCATTCTCTCCCACTCAGAAACCCTCTATCCCATCCCCCCTCCTCCTGCTTCTATGATGATTTGCTCCCATCCAACCACCCACTCCCACCTCCCCGCCCTACTTCACTGGACCAAGGACCTCCTCTCCCACCTATGCCCATGAAGGCCATCCTCCCCTACATATATAGCTGGAGCCATGAATCCCTCCCTATGTGCTCCCAGGCTGAAAACCAGCTTTTTTATTCAGCTATGACTTCTCCTGTCCTACCTACTTATCAGTGGACATGGTGGCTCCAGAAAGTGCTTTATAATGTATTGATCAGACCATGACACATCTCCATCTAAACTTATCCCTTGTCTTCTCTACAAGAGGACACTTTTATTTTAAAACAGATATTGTGACATAAACGTGTGCAAGTAAGACCAAATTTGAAAATTTTCATTTCTTCATCCCAGATAATTCTCTACATTCTGTGTACATTATGATTATAAGTACTATTCATTATTATTTGTAAACATGTTACTCAGATTACAAAAAGACAAATGGTTGTTTATCTATTTTCCCATCTAGCAAGTGGTCGTCCTGGCTCTTCTCTTCATACGCTTTGTGACTTTAGCAAGATACATAATCTCTTTGTCATCTGGTAAACAGAATTTTAGTTATAATTCAGTGGGTGAATTCACATTCTTAGAATAGTGACTGAGGTGCTATAAAATTACGATGAATGAAAACTGACATTATTGAATCTATTATTCATAATAGAAATTTTCTTCATCAGTATGAGGCTAACAAAAGTTACTCAATAAATATTTCTGAACTCAAAGTAGGGAACCGAGAAGCTGTGGTTTTTCATTAAAATAAGCAGTGATCACCAACCTAATTATCATCACTATCATCACCTTGAAAACACTTGACGTGAGCCAGGTGTGTTAACTTAATTAATAGTAAGATGCACGCTTACACTTGTAGTTATAACCTATGGGAATATCTTTACCATACAGTGCTACTTTGTAAGTGATAGCAATATGCTGTGTGACAAGGGCAGAGTAACTAATATTTTTATAATGACAGTTATAATGATAGCCATGATTTTCTATAGGCAGTACCAATAAAATATATGCTCATCAGGAGCACATATTGTAGATGACATTGGGTAATGGTGAGAAAAGTGTCACTAAGTTCATTGTGTTTTGCATGTCTGTAATAACTCACCTAAAACAGGAGAGATAAAATGCTCACATTTCAGATGAAACTACAACATTGGTTCAACTCAGTGAATTCTAAAGCTGAATACATTTCCAATTTGGGTAAAGACACTGTGTTGCAAGTAGTTTTAGCAATTTTAATATCCTCAGATCAAACTAACTCCACTGATTTTATTGAACTTGAGTTCAACATTTATCTCCATGGATTATTCTTTGAAATATATATTTTAAAATATAAGTAAGCTTAGATTTTCTCTCCCTACTTTTTGATATTGTCTTAAAGTCCATTTAGTATGCCCAGGAAAAAGAAAACTAGATGTTATCTTGCTCTCTTCATCCCTCCCTCCCTTCCTCCATCCTTCCCTCCCTCTTTCCTTCACTCCTTCACTTCCTTCCCTTTCTCTGTCTCTCTCTCCCTCTCTCCACCCTATTTCTCCCCTGAAAGCTTAACTCATTATATTTATTATTTCTACCAGTTGTGGATATCTGCCAAAAGTTTGTAGATCCTCTCACTAATATTTTGGGCATTTCATTTTTTAATCTGAAACTCCTCCACCCCTGTCTACCATTCATCTGCTTGCCAAACTCCTGTGTTAAATACCTGAATTTCCTGGATCCTAACTTGAAGCATGGCTATTTTCTTCTCTTTCATTTTTCCCTTTTTCATTTATTCTTTATTTATTTATTTATTACAGTTGAGACTTTATTCCCTCCCAGTCCTTCCTCTGACTGTTCCACATCCGATACCTCTTTCCCATGAACCCCATCTCCAAGAGGATATTCCCACACCCATACACTCACCCACCAGACCTCCTGGTGACTCCAGTCTCTTGATGGTTAGGTCCATCTTCTCTGACTGAGTCAAGACCCAACAGTTCTGTGCTGTATGTGTGTTGGGGGTCTCATATTAGCTGGTGTATGTTGCCTGGTGTATGTGGCCCAGTGTCTGAGAGATCTCCGGGTTGAGACTGCTGGTATTCCTGTAGGGTCACCCTCCTCAGCTTCTTCCAGCATTTCCCTAATTCAACCACAGGGGCCAGCAGCTTTTGTTCATTGGTTGGGTGTAAATATCTGCATCTGACACTTCCAGCTGCTGGTTAGGCCTTTCAGAGAGCAGTAATTATAGGCCACTCTTTGTAAGCTCACCACAGCATCAACAATAATGTCAGGCTTTGGGGGCTCCCCTTGAGATGCATCCCAGTTTGGTCCTGTAGCTGGACCTCCTTTTCCTCAGGCTTTTCTCCATTTTTGTTCCTTCAGTTCTTTCAGACAGGAATAATTCTGGGTCAGAGTTTCGAACTGTGGCATGACAACCCCATCCCTCCACTTGATGCCCTGTCTTTCTACTTAAGGTGAACTATACAAGCTCTGCCTCCCCACTGTAGAGCACTTGATCCAAGGTTCCTGCCTTTGAGCCTGAGAGTCTCTCACCTCCCAGGTCTCTGGTACATTCTAGAGGATCTTCCTACCTCCTACCATCTCTTCCTTTTATCCATCTCTTTCCTCCAAGTAGCTGCTAAGAAAGACTATTTGTCTGCATTGTTATTTTTCTTTCAAAATACAATAAAATGCTCCCCAAGCTTCCTTATGAAAAAGACTGAGGATTGATGGTTATTTATGGTAAAACATAAACTGAAACAAAATTTTTATATAGAATTACTCACAGGACATTGAATTAATGTTGTTTCATAAAAAGATATTGTTTAAATTTTCAGGATGTATTTTTTTTGTTGATTTGGTTGCTTTCATCTTTCATAGACAAGAGTGGTATGTGTTTGCATACTTCCCTGTTTTTTAATTTGCATCTTGTATAATTTCTGTCACTATCATTGCTTGAATAAATATTTGACCATTATACTACACTCTAAAGACATAATTCAAAAGACTTTCCTACTTTGATAGAATGAATTAAAGTTGTTAAGTGGATTTTTGTTATAGGGACAGCTTTGTTTGTCCAATTTGTATTCATGTCACTAAGAATCCTTCTGCCTAAAACTTGGATGGATGGAACTGTGATGTGTAAATAACATATCATAGACCCATTCTCAAAAAAAAAAAAACCTGAAAGAATAACGCAAGAGAGTTTTTACTAGATTCCTCTGCCTCTCTTGTCAATATTAGAAATCTTACTCACCCTCTTTTTGGAAGACGATCCTTTTCTCAACCCTATCCCCATTCATGCTGCTAGCATCTAACTCTGGAGACTATCACATCATTACTAAAGTACTCAAAAGCTCCTTGATTAATATTGATATTAATTCAAGTATCCATATTCCATAACAGCAATGTAGGAATTCTCTATGTAACCATATGTTGTAATTTTTTAGATGCTTTGGGGTGGCTTATCCTTTCCTATTCATAGGATGATAAATAGATTCCATGTAGTTTCCATTTATCATCAGATTTATTTGGAGCACTGAATAGAAAAAGACTGTTATGAAAAAATAATGTTTGATTAGTGACATCTGAACAGTGAAAAGAATTGTGATAGATTAGTGCAGTCTGTGACAGAGGTAGACATTCGACTCCCAGCCTATGTGGATTCAGTTCTGCCATTCTAATAAAATGGAACATCATAACTCATCTCAAGTAGAGAAACTGCAGGTGTGTCTGTAGGAAAAGGTGCCTATGATTTGCAATAATGATATGCATTCATCTAGAACACATACAATGTGTAGTATAGATCAGTTCCAAGCTGTTAATGGTAAAATATGTATGACTTACTACTTTGTAGTATAAGCTGCTTGACCTTCCTATGATAATAGGAGTGTTATAAAATTTTAATGTATAAATTCATATTCACTTTTGAGGGATTCTTCATGTAATTTCTTAAAAAGCATTGCAGTTATCATCTTTATTATTTTATTTGTAATGTTTATAGAAAGCTCTAGTAATACCAATTTGAGAAGAACCACTAAAATATATTTTCCTTCATGTTTACTTTCCATGACTACATATATAAGAGCAAGTATATCTATGAATATATGAATATGTATATATGAATATTTGATAATATACAGTAATATAGAAAGGCATATTATACATGTGTAAAACCGTAATGTATATATCCATATATTAAAAGAAATTTCTTTTAAAATTTGTCAATAATTCTACTTCCTGATACAATAATAATTTTACTAAAAATATTTAAATGAAAATAATAAAACTAAAGATTGTAAAGGTGATAGAATATGTGTCTTCTAAAGGAAATACAATTAGAATACAATCACGTAATGAAGTATCAGGATGCACCCAACCCAGAGCTGTGCATATTTATTTTTCTTCCTGGACATATTACTAGTTATCTCTCATCATTCCAAATAGCGTAATGGCTACTCTCTCAAAGACACAGTCATATTTTCCTCTCTTAGTGCTGCACTAAAATACTCAGATGAGAGCAACTTGAAGAAGAAAGGGCTTATTGTGCATCACAGTTCAAGGCTACAGTCCATCAAAACATGGAAATCAAGTCTGCAAGACTTAAAGAAAATGTCAAAGCACATCTGCAATCATGAATTACAGTGTGGTAAGTGTATATCATCTCTCTCCTTAGACAGTCTAACATTCCACAATGTGTCTTCCCCACCTTGATTAATTTAACAGTGGTGACTTCCATGGGTTTCTTCAGAAGCTAATGTAACTTACTTAATCTTGTAGAAGTGTTAAGTCTAGGTGTTCCTCTTAGATGGTTGTAGACTTTATAAGACAGATAATACACGAGATCTAGGAAGTTTGCTTTTAGACCCTTTCTGAATGGAATACCCTTATCCAGGAATATCCTCACTCTTAGCTTTTCTTTCTCCTGTGACATACTAGTTATTTTTCTTTATCTTTTTCTAAAGCTATAAATTTTAAGTTAGCACACTCACTGATGGATTACACTATGGTTCTTGCAACTTGTGATGGCCTTGCATTTATCCCTCGCACTTTGGCTTTTCCCAGTCCTAATATTTACCTCTATCCGAATCCTTTCCTTTATATATACTGTTACTATTCACTGTCTGAATTTCTACAATATAGTATAAGATTCATCAGGAGAAAGGATCTTGATTTCTGCTGTGCCTACATTTGCTACAAGATTGACTTAACCATATGTAGGAACAGATCCATTTTATGGAAAAGTGGTAGAATAGTTATTTTATTTAAAATTGATAAACATTTCAGCTATTTGAAGAAGTGGTCCACTTATTCACTATTCACTTCCATATATATATGCATATATATATATATATATATATAACATTTAGAGACTTGAAGAATGAATTAGAATTACAGTTACCATCTGTAAACTCTTTTAAATTAATGTATAGCTGTGTTAGGAAACCTGAACCTCAAGATTAAGCTAAAACTGAAAATCACAACAACATACCCTTGTTATATACATGTCTATATTTTTTATTTTAGCAAATATTTTGGAATATTCTTTGAGTAAACAGTAAAGTCTAATATCTATTGCAGAAGACATTTATACCCAGTCTCACAGTTAGACATCTGGCCTGGTCTGAGTCTGTCTGAAACAAGTGGGAGGTAATTCAAAGTGAGTGTAACTTTATGTATATTTTACCTTTCATGAAGCCAAGGCCAGAGGAAAAGGTAAAAAAGCTATTGTCCCCTTTACATCAATAAAATGCCCTTTTCTGGAAACATCTTTGGTGGCGTGATTGTTATTCATGAAAACTGTCAGTTTTCTGAAGTCTCCTCTGTAATAGGATAGGTGAGTGACAGACAGGGAGCTATTATCTTGACAAGGTACATCTTAGCTTGCAAAAATCAAGTAAAAGGACATCTAAAATAAGAGGGTAAGAATGCTATTATTTAGTATTCAATGTTACTTATACTGTCTTTGAATCCACAATACAATGATTGTTTTCCATTAATACTGTTTTTTTTTTCTGGCTCACATTTTGCCATTTTCTACAATGAAGTTTGAGAAAAAGAGCCTTTCATTCAACTGATGATTTAATAGTAATGTATTAGGTTTTAGCACTACATGCTTAATATTAAGGAGTATTTATTTTAATGTTTTGGCATTAAAAATAGTCATAATGTCTCTGGATATATTGTTTTTATTCCTCCCTAAGCAATCTCTTGTATAAACTATGTTATCAATGTTAATTAAACAGGGACCGTAAAAAGTCCTTAAGTCATTTTCAGAAAATGCCTGCAAAGCAATTTCATATCATGTCTTAATATATGCTTACAATTTTAAGAAAATACCATAGTTACCTTAGGATGAGAGCAGAATGAGTTACAGGGAACTTCACAAGTGAAGTGTGAGGGAAAAGGTTTAGGGCAGAAGGTACAACTGTAACATGGTTTCATCAGTGATGGCAATTGAATTTATGAGCAGTTCTAGAACTGTCGAAAGCCAGCATTGATACCTCAGGGTAAAACAAGGATGGCTGAGTATGGAATTGGTGATTTGTTACCCAGCAGACTTCTTCTAAAGGAGAAACACACACACACACACACACACACATGGTAGATGAAGCAAATTCCAACAAGCTCCAACACCTTCACACATACACACATACACACAGACACACAGACAGACAGACAGACAGACAGACAGACAGACAGACATGGATGGAGCATAGCTCCAATGAGCAGATTCTAACATCTTTCTTTTTCTCTTAGCCTTTTTACATCACCACCTAAGACAGAGTTCTCTATATTAAAAAAAAATCTCATAGCTATAAATTACATATTATCTAAAGACAATCATGGCAACTCAGCTGAGTTTCTGAACCAAAATCAGAAAGTTATTTGATATCATCATGAGCTTAAGTTTAATAATGTGTGCATTTATTTTTCCATAAAAGGAGAATCCTTAAATATCCAAACCTTCACCTACTACAGACACAGTGGAAAGATATACAAACTGCCTATTGGGCTATTCATAATTCCTATTTACTTTCACCTTTCATTTTTTCTGGCCCAGGCTCTTTAAATATTTTAATTATTGGAAGCCAATACATAAGGTATATTCTTTCCTACTCTGTACATCCTATTTGTCTCCAAAACCTTGCTATACTGTATTACTAAGGTACTTACCTTGGATAGGTATTATAGTTGATAACAAAGATCCATTTTTTGATCATGTGACCAATTTTCTTTTTTTTTCCTTCAACTTAAATTTTGTGAAACAGTAGAGCATCTCATAGGATAATATACCTTGGTTGTCAAGATATAATTATTCTGGTTGACAAGATACTTAGTGGAGTTCATGCTATAAACGTTTATGCAATAGTGTTCTTTGAGATGCTAAGGCCAAGGAAGACAATCTATATTTGGACTGATTCCATTTATAATGAACTTCTGTGATTCCTTCTCGGTTGGAGTAAAGCCAGTCTAATTAGCTTAGCTCTAAATCTTTGTTGCTAAGTTAGGTGGTAGCTAGTTCAGAATTACTGATAGCAAAGTACTGTGGTTATGACCACTATAACCACTATAACTACTGTTATGCCTACCCTGGGGAAACCCAATCTCTACCTGATGTAAGCCAAGATAAATACATTTATTGATTGATTGATTGATTGATTGATTGATTGTACCACTGAGGTCAACCAAGCTAAGGGCATTGATTGATTGGTTGATTGATTGTATCACTATCATCATGGAGTCCCTGCCTAGAATTGTTTTTCTACAAGTGATTTCCATTCCTCAGACTTTGTATATATTTCTCTGTTTTAGATTGTTCTGTAGAAAGTTTTAATAATTTTCACTGTATTTATTAATGCTTACTACTTTTCCTGATAGAAAAGGACACTCAGTTCATCTGCATAATGTGTGACCTATTTTACTGCCTTGTTTATTGGAAAGACCTCTCACCATTGAGTGTTAGAATTTTCTAAACAACAGTATACTGTTGTATGTCAATCAAGAATCAAACTTCTCTATCTTAAAGCCAAACTTCAAATTTTCTTCTTAGAAGCTTCTGGCCATAATATTAAGAAATATGAAGACTATGATGTAATAGTTCATGATGACAGGTATATTGGCTTCATTTTTTGTACAATGTGACTTTGGAATTACTTGTGTTCAATATCCAATGAAAATAAACATACAGAGGAGAATGTCTACTAGTATCTCTGAATATTGTGACCCTTGAATTCAGATAAATCCGATCTCATGAAAGGCAGCTCTTTTATGATAGTCACTTGCTGACATCATAGAAGATAGCCCTTATAGGATGGCCATTTGCTGATGGCTAACCCAGAAATCTCTTTACCAAGAAGAGCTTTGCATCAGTAATTATTTTCAATAAGTGTTATTTTCTCTTTCAAATCATGACCTGTTCTAATAGATTGGAAGCAGTGTTGTGATTCTTCTAGTGGATGTTCTATGAGTTAGATGTCATCATTTTCCATCTGTCTTCTGCATCATCGACTCCCTAAATCACTGTGTACACAAGCAGTGTTTGTCTTAGCTATGCTCTCCATTCCGATCTTGTATTCTGACCTATCAGTTAGGCATTTTTGGATAGTACTCTGTAATTTTAAATGAATTTCCAAAAACAAGAGTAGCATAACATCCAATTGGTAGGAAAGGTGATGCATAAGACATGCTCTTTCTGTTACAGCTGTGATCAATAATACTCTTCTCATTAACCTGACATCCTCACAAAACAATAGTCCCAAATGTTCTGTTACTGTGAACTCATAAGCCTCCTGAATAAAATGATACGATTTCTGTTCATGTCTAGAGCCTCTATTTGATAATGTGTTTAAGAAATTATCTGTTTGCTTATTCATATAAGTTAGCATCAGGTAATTATCACAATCAATTGGTCCAGGATAAGGCACCTTATAAATCACTGGGCATGAAAGGGTTAACATGGTCCTGAAGAAATGATGCAAATGCATTCTCATCTTCTTCCTTCTATAATGTGCACTTCTGGATTGTACCTCCTCCTGCTTGTACCAAAGGAGATGAACAAAAAATGACCAGATTAATTACCATATATTATGTGCCTTAGTTATAGTTCCCTTATTTTGATATGTTCATAAAAGTAAAGCATCCTAAACTTATTTTCTCCAAACCCAAGATATTGAGAAAAACATCAACAAAGTACTTAAAATTGTACTTGTTATGAAGGGTTGAGATGTTAAGATCAGAATTATGCATATTAATTACCCAGATGTTTTATATATTAGCTGATTAAAATTTCAAATTTCCTTAACTTACTGGTGATTGAGTATCATAAAATGAGAATATTTGTTAAAATTAGTTGTGATACAAAGATTTGAAAGTATTTATTCACTTAATAAAATTAAAATATATTTAATAATATGTCTAAAATCTTAATATCAAGCAGTAATAAGTAGTATAATAAATGAAATTGATCATAATATATTTTAGTGAATTATTAGTGATAATGTATTATATAAGTAATGACACTATTATTGTTAATAATAAAATGTTATTAATTACTTAGTGTCCCAAAAGGATTTCTTGTGTTACAATTTAAATTTAGCCTGAAACAAGTGTTACCAATAAGGGTGACTTGGGAGGATTCTTTTTCTGAAGGATATATTGCCTTTAATTAAATTCTCATTCAAATTTATAAGACGAAAACATGGTATGCTATTAACTTATGAATAAATCCCATTATCTGCATAATAGTTTCGATTCAGTTTGCTATATTGGTTGTCTGTAATTTCTTGCACAGTAAAGATGAAAAAGAGCAAAATAAATAAATGAATGAATAGCACAGAATAAAATACAATCCTTTGTTCACTGTAAGGTAGAAAGTAACTCAATATACTTGTGAACAAATGATATATAGAATCCTTTAATTTTCTTTTGACCATTGCTTTTAGAAATAAATACAGCATGCTTATATTACACAAAATTAAATGCATTCTGTTCTTAGGTCATTAAGTGTTTAACACAATTACGCTAATTAAAACTTTATCAGATTTTTCTGTAGAGGTCATCTTTTTTAGCATCTAAAAAGCTACTTGTTCTTAAGGCTGCTGACACTTTAGTTCTTAATAGTTTAAGCAAATTTTGCAATAGTTCCATAGAGTGAAGATTTCTCCAATCTCAGCGATTTTGTCAACTTCATTTTATGAAGAGTGGCCTTCTGCCCTCTTCCTTTGATCCTACCATTTTTTTTCTCAACTCAAATGAATTATTTGTTTCAAGGTATTCTAATGCTTTCTCCTTATTTATACAATCCTGGTTTGACAGTTACAAATTCTCTTTTTCAACTGCTCATCTTCTTCTTCTATATTCTCATTTTCTGATGGACTGAGGTGCTCAAATGTCTTCTACATTTATATCTCCTCCTGACAGCCTACACATGCTTTTCTGATTAATTACAAATGCTTATAAATCTTTTGACTCTTATCTGTGTAAACTCAACAGTTGTGAAAACAAATGTTGTATCTTCTCTTAAATCCTGAACTTCCTAAATTTTGCCTTTTAGTATTGGCCAACAGTGCTGAAAATGCTTCTATCAGGAGCTTGAAATACCTTTGGGTCATTGTAGCACAGATTCATTTTTTTTAAATTTTTTATTGGATATTTTATTTACATTTCAGATGTTATTCCCTTAACCCATTCCCTCTCCCCACCCACCCAGGGACCCCCTATCCCATCCCACTCATCCTGCTTCTATGAGAATATGCCCCCATCCACCCCCTATTCCCACCTTTCCACCCTCGAATTCCCCCACACTCAGTGTCCAGCCTTCATGGGACCAAGGATCTCCTCTCGCACCTAAGCCCAACAATACCATCCTCTTCTACATATACAGCTGGAGCCATAGGTCCCTCCCTATGTGCTCCTAGGCTGGTGGTTTAGACTCTGGGAGTTCTGGTTGGTTTGTATTGTTGCTCTCCCCATGGGAACACAAACCCTTTCAGCTCCTTCAGTCTTCTCTCTACTTCCTCCACTGGGAGGGAACCCCTTGATCAGTTCAATGGTTAGTTGTGAGCATCTGTCTCTGAATATCCAACTCAAGGGGAGGTACTAAGGCCTGACTCTAATACTGAGGCTTAGTGCTCATTTCATTTATTATACTACTTATTACTGCTTGATATTAAGATTAAGGCATCTAACATGACTGCCCTCCAAAAGACCCAATAAGCAGCTGAAAGAGTCATGTGCAGATATTTGCAGCCATCCAATAAACAAAAGCTGCTGACCACTGTGGTTGAACTAGGGAAAAGCTGGAAGAAGCTGAGGAGGAGTGCAACCCTGTAGGAGGACCAACAGTCTCAATTAACCTAGACCCCTGAGATCTTTCAAACACTGGAACACCAACTAGGTAGCATGTACCAGCTGATATGAGGCCCTCAACACATATACAGCAGAGGTCTGCCAGGTGAGGGTTCAGTCAGGGAAGATGTACCTAACCCTCAAGAGACTGGAGACCCCAGGGAGTTTAGAGGTCAGATGGGGTTCGGGGTGGGGAGTGGGGACATCCTCTTGGAGACAAGGGGACAGAGAGGAGGTTTGGGATGTGGAACAGTCAGAGGGTGAACAGGGAGTGGAATAAAACTTGGAGTTCAAATAAAATAAAAAAATAATTTATTTAAAAAAAAACACTGAGTTCATTGTGATAGAGTATTTGAAAATATTCTTTCTTCAGCCTCATTATTGTTAGTCTTATATAAGACATAATCACCCATGGTTTACTGATGATAATTGTTCCTTTTTCTTTACTCTTCTATAATGTGATAGCTCAGCTGCCAGCTTTATCATGATTAAATACAAGTTAGACTACATTACCAACTCATATCATTTGTATGTTTTCTAATCTTATTTAGACTAGAAGATAAAACATGTATGATAAAAATATATGATCTAAACCTCCATTCCTGCTATATTTAGATATATTTCTGGTAAATGGTAATTGCATAATATTAGTTTAACAAGTCATAAAACACACACATAAATATAGCTAGGTAGACATAACTATGGATTCCCTATTTAGTAATTCAACCGCTCTAATAAAGATAACTTTAAAATGCTATAATTTTGGAATATATGCAATATAGACTTTTCTATGAGTGATTATTTTCTGAACAGCAAACATAATGCTTCCTATGATATTTACAATATATTAAATCATCTAAAGATAATTTTAAAGAATATGTGAAGATGCAAATGCTATACTACTTTATATGTGAGCTGAGCATTCATGAATCTTGATATAGGCATGTAGTCCTAAACTAGTTACCTATACGATGACCATATTTTAGATGTCTGTTCTTTTTCCTATTAATTCTGGAAAAATATTTATTTGTAAACAAATTTGATACAGAGACTCAAAATGAAATAAAAATGAAGATCTTTCCTTGGTATAAAATGTTTAGGTCAAATGGAAACAATCTTCTCTTTACCCCTTAGCATTTGTTGATTTTTAATTGTTAGTATAAAAAATTGAATGCAACTTTATCATGGCGCTAACAAATTTAAAAATATGGTTAGTTTTATATCCTTTTTATCTCGTGTGTGAGTGTGTCTGTGAGTTCTTTAGAAATATTTTAGAGCAATCACATTTTAAAACTAGAAAGTGATTCTTGATTCACATTTTTCTAATGTAGTGGTAAATGCTGTATATCTTGGAAAATATTCCCAAAATTTTGTTATAATTTATTCATGTAAAATGAAATATATAATTATATAATTAATTTTTTATTTAAATATTTGGTAAATGGGCATTTTCTTTTTTAATTAATGGATCTCTTTTTCATTTATTTGTATATTAAAATTTTATTACTTTTATTTGTTTCGGCTAATAAAAAATAGTGAAATATCTGGAAGAGCCTGAGAAAGCCAGAAGAATGCACTGTATCCCATTGAACTGGAGTTACAGGATATTTAAGTCACTGAGTCTTTGACTCAGTAAGTGCTCTTAACTCCTTAACCATCTCTCCAATCCCTAAAAACATTTTTAAATTTTCATTGGTTATTTCATTTATTTACATTTCAAATGTTATCTACTTTCCTGGTTGCACCAGAATAAACTCAACTCCATTCTGACTCTAAAGTAGACATTTTACTACTATTTAGAGTATCATTTGCCTTATAGATATTTTCACTAAAGAATTCCATATGGCCAAGATGACAACCTTCAGAGGTAAACAGGAATATTTGGCTCTCCACATACAAAGTGAGGAGTTAAATTTTGCTTCAGGGATGGAGTCATTGAATTAGTGTTATACTACCAATTGACTAAAATAAAGACAGACAGACACACAGGCGCGCGCGCACACACACACACACACACACACACACACCTTACATTTCTTTTTTATTGGATATTTTATTTATTGACATTTCAAATGTTATCTCCTTTACTGGTTTCCCCTCTAAAACCCTCTATCCCACCCCTGCTCCCCTGCTTCTATGAGAGTGCTCCCCTACCCACCCACTCCCACCTCACCACCCTGGCATTCCCCTGCACTGGGGCATCAAGCCTTCACAGGATCAAGGGTATCTCCTCCCATTGATGCCAGATATGGCCATACTCAGCTACATATGCAGCTGTAGCCATGGATCCCTCCATGTGTATTCTTTGATTGGTTGTTTAGTCCCTGGAAGCTCTGAGGTGTCTGGTTGGTTGATACTGTTGTTCTTCCTAAGGTGTTGCAAATCCCTTCAGCTCCTTTGGTCCTTACCCTAACTTGTTCATTGAGGTCTCCATGCTCAGTCAGATGGTTGGCTGCAAGCATCCACATCTGTGTTGGTCAGGCTCTGGCAGAGCCTCTCAAGAGTCAGCTATATCAGGCTCCTGTCAGCAATAGTGTCTGGGTTTGGTGGCTGCATTTAGGATGGATTCCCATATGGGGCAGTCTCTGGATGGCCTTTCCTTCATTCTCTGTTCCTCTCTTTGTCCCTGCATTTCTTTTAGACAGGAGCAATTCTGGGTTAATATTTTTGAGGTGGGTGGGTGGCACCATCCCTCAAACAGAGATCTTGCCTAATCTCTGGATATGTTCTCTACAAGTTCTCTCTCCCTTTTGTTAGGTATTTCAGCTAGTGGCGTCCCCTTTAGGGCTTGGGACCCTCTTGCTTTCCTGAGATCTAGGATTTTCTGGTGGCTACCCAAAGTGCCCCATCCCCCATTGCTACACACCTATGTTCAATTTCCTGATACTCTGTACAACTCTCCTTACTCTTCTCACACCTGATCCTGCCCTCTTTTCCCCTTACCCTCCTCTCTTCCTCCCAAGTTCCTCCACCCTCTACCTCCTGAGATTATTTTGTCCCCTCTTCTATGTAAGACTGAGGCAGCTACACTTTGGTCTTTCTTCTTCTTGAGGTTTATATGGTGTGTGAGTTATATTGTGGGTATTCTGAATAATTTTTTGTTTTTAATTCAAAATAGATTTTTAATAACATACTCTGATTATGCTTCCTTCTCCCAACTCCTCCTAGATCCTTACTACCTCACTACTCACCTAGATCCACACCTTTTTTTGTTCTCTCATTAGCAAACAACAGGTAAACATGTTATATGATCTGAAAAGAAACTAGAGCATACCTTTAATCCCAACAGAGGCAGGCAGATCTCTGATTCTGAGGCCATCCTGGTCTACTGAGCAAGTTCCAGGACACCCAGGACTTCACAGAAAAACTTGTCTTAAAAATCCATCTAAAAAGAACAAAAATAATAACAAGTTTTTTTTAAATGAAAAGAACAAAGCAAATAAGTGAATAGGAAAAAATAAACAAAACCAACTGAACAAAAAATAAAAAAAATCTGAAGAAAATGCACAAGAAATACATATTAAAATAGAGACATAGACACAATCCAGTAGTCACATGACCCTAGTTATAAATTTAGTCCATTGCTATTCACTATCCTTTTGCTTAGTATCTTAGTAACTTGATTAAACATTCAAATAAACTCCAATTCCTATAGCATTGGTATCCGTCGGTTTTAAAGCAGTTATGCATTCTGTGGTGTACCTTTTATTGAGTTCTCATTTAGCTTTTCTCCTTCTACTTGCCTAGTACTGGAACTTGGGCTGGTTCTGTGACCATTGGGGAATTCAGACTGTGATGATTCATAGTCTAATTGACTATGAGAAGTGGGCAGGGTTTGAATATATCTCCATGACAATTTGTCAGGAATTTGAACAGAGGTGTGTAGCAATGGGGGATGGAGGACTGGGGTAGTCACCAGCAAGTCCCAGATGCCAGGAAAGCAAGAGGCTTGCAGAACCCCACAGGGATGAAATTAGCTGAAATGCCCAACAAAGGGGAGGGAGAACCTATTAAGACTATATCCAGAGGTTAGGCAAGGAGCCCAGTGGGGGGATGGAGCCACTCATTCATCTGCAGATTTTTAACCCAGAATTGCTCCACTCTGCAGAAAATTCGGAGACAAAGTGTGCAGCAGAAACTGAAGGAAAGGCCATCCAGAGACTGCCCCACCTGGGAATCCATCCCATATACAGACACCAAACCCAGACTCTATTGTGGATGCCAAGAAGTGCATGCTGACAGGAGCCTGATACAGGTGTCTCCTGAAAGACTCTGCCAGAGCCTGACAAATACAGAGGTGGATGCTCACAGTCAACCATTGAACTGAGCATGGGGTCTCCAATGGAGGAGTTAGAGAAAGGCCTGAAAGAGCTGAAAACGTGTGCAAACCCATAGGAAAGACAATATCAACCAAAATGTCCCCCAGAGCTCCCAGGGACTAACCACCAACTAAAGGAGCAATCCATTGCCCCAGCCGCTTATGTAGCAGACGATGGTCTTGTTGGACATCAATGGGAGGAAAGGCCCTTGGTCCTGTGAAGGCTCCATGCCCCAGCGTAAGGGAATTCGAGGGCAGGGAGGCAGAAGTGGGTGGGTAGGTCAGGGAGCACCCTCATAGAAGCAGGCAGAGGGAGGATGGGATAGAGGCTTTCTGGAAGGGAAATCAGGAAAGGGAATAATATTTGAAATGTAAATAAATAAAATAGCCAACTTTTTAAAAAAGGAAAGAAAAAGACAATTTGTGCTTGAGATACTCTTGATAGGATCCTGCCTACCACGTTCTAAGCAGCTCAGGTCTTACACAGTTACCAAGTGGAAGAGAAGTGGGAGAATGAGGCTATATTGTGACTGTCCCCCTTGGATGACCCTGAAAGTAGCAGACTCTGCCCACTGTTAGCCATCTTTACCCAGGTTACTAAACATTGTTCCATGAAGCAGAAGTGACCAGTTCAGAACAACTGAAACAGAATCAGAAAGATAAAATTAGTTTTAAGCCATAAAAGTTTCTATTTAGAGATATGTAAGGAGCAAAACCTGTTTACCTCATCCAAAGCTGGCTGAACAGCTTCACTCCTTCTATTTTTCCATTGTTACTCAAGGTCAAACTGTCTTCTTCCATGTGTTCCTGAACTTACTGTTGCTAAGCACATAAGGATGTGACTACCTGAAGCTGCTATATGAATCACAAGAAAAGAACTACATGGAACTGACATGCTATAAAGCAAATGTTTCTTAAAGCTTTAGAACTAGTATTAATATTCATTTTAAACAAGCCTACCCATGTCTTCAGAGGCATTAAATAAATCTGGATTAATCAATAAAAGTAAAAATAATTTAGGATTTTTTTTGTGTTTTTTTTGTTTGTTTTTTAAATTCAACATAAAATCTGTCTCTAATTTTTGTGCTTTTTTCCTCTTATTTCTGAGGATTTACATAACTTTATAATGCAGTTACAGAATTATGAATGAGAAAGAACAGCCTTAGAAAAAAAAGAAATTACATAAATAATGTTTAACATGTGGGAGTTGTAAAAGTGATGGCCTGGAGCCCTACTGTAAACTCAAATGAACACAATATGATTGCCATCTAGGAGAATGGAGAGATGGCTTAGCAGTTAAGACCACTTCCCTTGATCATGAAGAAGACCCAGGTTCAAATCCCAGCACCAATTTGGTAGCTGACAACTATTAATGATTCCAGTTATGGGAGATCTTATGACCTCTGCAGGCACTAGGCATAAATTTGGTTCACTGATATACTACTTGCATACACACACACACACATACACACACACACGACAAGTAAATGTTACAAATATATATACATATACATATACATATACATATACATATACATATACATATAGAGGTGGAACATATACATGTTATATAACATTTATAAATATATATTGAAAGAAATGTTCTTCTAGTGTCTAACTTGTATTCTGCATGTGCTTGGCCAGGAGACAAATAATAAGACCTACTTACTGTTGACAATTTTAATCTGTGACTGGATACTTTATGCAGGTTCATCTACTAACATTTAAATGGTGATATATCACTTAATTCCACATCCTGGGATTGGCAAATAATTCTGTGTATTGCTATATCTGATTTAGGAATCTCGATAAGTCATAAAAGAAGAGGTATTGCTTAAAATGTTGTTTTTATTATTTAATAGCAAAGTACTTTTAAGCCCTTTCCACGTTATCATCAGTAACTGTATCCAAAAGTGAAAAAAAATCCAATAAACCTAAATAGTACTCCAAACACCTTTTCTTGCCTGTTAATTTATTCCAAGACACCTCTCCCTTAGTACATAGTTTCTAGGCTTTCAAATTCTTCTGTTCTAGAACTTGTTCAACTCAGAAGAACAGGATTTGAAAATTACCCAGAACAGGTAAGAGTATACATTGGAGTGATTTGGAAGCAGTGGTAAAACTCTCTTCCTTCTGCATTTTCAAATTGTACTTCTTTAAAATGTAAAGCAAACTACTTTTACTTACAGAAAGGACACATTCAAAATCTTTATTCAGTGTGTTTTGAAACTGTTCTGAGATGGCAAGTCATCCACAGAGAACAAGTACTTACAACATAAAGCTTTATTTGTGTAGTCTTAGAGCCAATCTCTACTGTTCCAGTCCGTTTTGTTTTAAATGTATAACCTGAAGAGTTTAAGGCTTAACTCTCCAAGATCAAATCAGGGTCTTGAGAGGCTTGAGTCTGGGGGATAGAGGAGACAGGGACAAGAGGAAAAAAAAAAAAGACAGGGGAGGGAAAAGAGAGAGAGGGCGGAGGGAAAAGGAATAATGAAGGAGAAGGCCATCTGGAATAAAGTCTCCATATCTCAAGCATCACCCTCTAGACTGTAATAAAGAGGTGGCCAGGGTGTTTTGGGAGGCTCTGGACAGACTGACGCTGCGCAGCGTAGCAAGCCCATCCATCACCTTCCTTAAGTTCACACCGGGAGTTAGGCGCTCTGGATCCTGTGCCAGGCAGACACACAGATTTTTTTAGAGAGGCCACAGGTTCTCCTGTGTGTGTTGAATCAGTTTTCTACAGGGAGGGAAGGGTCCCATCTGCTGGAGAGTTATCTCAGTTCTAAGGTTTCTGGCTAACCAGAGAGAGGTGTGTGAGCTCAGCGAGGGACCAGAAGACCTCTCAGCTATCAGCAGCAGGAGGTGCAGGCATGCTAGGGTGGAGAAGCATCAGTTAGTGAAGACAAATCTTAACCTGGGCCCCAGGTGCTGGCCGAGTCCAGCGGAGCTGCCTGTGCTTTCCACAGTGTTGTCTGGAAGCTGCCACTAGCCAGGCGGTCCACGCGGGGGATTCCTCTTCCTCCCTCCACGCTACGTACCTGGCTTGATCTGTTCTGAGGTTCTGGGGAAACCCTCCTCTCAGGGACCAGCCCAGACTGGGTTGCCTCTGCTCGCTGTCGCTGCCGCTCCTGCCTCGCTGCGAACCCATCAGGACCATGGAGGAATTCTTCCAATGCCCTCCCGCTCAGGGCGACTTGGACTCCGGAATTTCTGGCCTGGCCCCTTTCGGGTGAGCTCAGAGACGAACCGGTCTCCCTGCCGGTTCGAGATTACCCGAGAAGAGAGGATCCGATTATCCCGGAGCTGCAAATCGATTTCTCTTTCATCGCCTTCATCTTCCTCTCCTTCCCCCTAGCCTCTAGGTTTGTTTATGTAGCATCTGGTAGCAGCGAGGCAGTGGCCACTACCTTCCGGCCACGGCTCGCCCTCCCCTCCCGGCTTCTAGGCTCCCGCACGTGGTGGGCACCAGTATCGTCGCCAGCAGGCAAGAGACAGCCACCGGGAGACGGACGCCTCCGGTGCCAGCTCCACGCGCGTTCTCGCCATCCTCACTCATCTCCGCGCGCCCTCTCCCACTTGCCTGTAAAGCCCGGTTATACTTGACATTCGCCGCCTGCCATCCGTCCCTTGACTTGAAGTGGAGATCGGAAATACTGCCCTGGAGGTACTGGTGATGCTTCGCTGGGTTCGTTCAGTTGCTGGAAAAGAATGGTAACATGAACGGTGGAGCGTGAGAGCGTCGGCGGAGGAAGGGGACGACGAGATTGATGGGCAGAGAGCACACTTCTCTGAGGATCTCATTCCCAGGACTGCGAGAGGGAGGGATGTCTTTGCGCCTGCACTTCCTGGCTGGACTCCTGTGACATCTGTAGCCTCCTTTCAGCCAGGTTCCCAGGTTGCCTAGATGCTGCCTGCAGAGGAGGGTTCTGACAGCGCATGAAGATCCAGGAGTTTGTGAACCCCTATCCAAACATAGTTCTGACCTGGTTATGGTGTCCCTGGACCCTGCCTGACAAGCTGGCTCCAGAGGGAGTTGAACTTGAGTTCAGGTGGGTTATCCCAAAGCAAGCAAAGAAAAAGCTGTTTGGGGAAGATAAGGAAGGTGATGTGCCAATGTCAAAAGCGGACAGTTTTCTTCCAGACACTTGACTGGACCAAGCCACTCCCTCCCATTCAGTTCTCGCTTTTAGTCTCAAACTCTGCATCCCGGACCTCCCACAATAAGGGCGGGGGATGGTGGGCAAACAGCGACAGACAAACACCTCCTATTCACTGATATATCTAGCATGCTCTTGACTTCCTCATAACTTATCATTATTCTCTGAAACGATCGTATTTACTCCGCTGCTTTATATTAATGGAGGTCAATAGACTTAATGATTTCCTCAGTTGAGTCGTTTATTTCTAAGCCAATAGATAATGCCGTCGTCATAGTTTTATGGGGGAAAGTAACTGTGCGTTTGTTCTGCAGATGGCCAACTCCCTCTGAACCCTGCAGATTGGTGCTGAGCACACAACAAAAGTTTTTAGCTTCCTCTCAGTTTCTGGTGCTTCCCAGGAAAGAGGAAAGGACTTTGGTATTAAACACAAGAAGCAGTCTGGGAGACAACTCTAACTTTTCTCCACTGTTACCATTTGCAATGAAGAGGAAACAGAAGAGGTTTCTGCAAATGACTTTGTTATTCACTGTGGCTTTAATTTTTCTGCCCAACATTGGTCTTTGGTCTTTGTACAAGGATAAACACCTGGTGAAATCTGCAGAACCCGCGGAGCATCAGGTAAGTACCAGCCAGGGCAAGGGTAGCAGAATGGGTTATGTATTCACTGTTTGGGGGTACATACAGTAAAGGTGTGAGGAGTTTCTCCCAAGTCCTCATAGGACTGATTACAGACACTTTAGGGACTTTGGGCTTTGAGCAGGTCCTGGTTTGCAGCTTATGACAGAGTGAATGGGACATAAAATAAGAAAGAATCCAAGGTCAAGAAGAGAAAATATACTCATTGATTGAGTTTTGACTTGAAGAGGATGTGAGCAAGGCAGAAGTATGTTTGGTACAAGTTCAATTACAAGCATTGGTTTCTGCCTTCTGTCTTGTGTTCATGTCTATAATAAGTGTATCTAGCCAACTAAGTTATTCAGATTTTAAAGTGGTTTTATATATATATATATATATATATATATATATATATATGCTCAGCAAAATATTCTTATCCTTTGGAAACTTAAACTTTGTCTTTAGTCTCCTCTGTTGCTAATGTGGTCTGGTAGGCTCCAGAGGAAACTATTAAGAATGTATATGCAATCCCTCACCTCCAACATTCGAAAACTTTGCTGCTAAAAGCTTTCCTTCATGTGCTAAACAACACATAGTGTGGTATTTTGCTTTCCTTCTACTCAGCATATAACTATTCAAATGCATGTTTGCAGCATGAATTAATCCTGTATCCAGATAAATTTCATAGAGAATAAGAATGCCAACGATCCTTCACAAAATGCTGATGAAAATCAATATCGTTGGATTTCTGCTGATCAGTAAATACAACATGTATTTTTCAAAGAGGAAAAACTTTGAACAAGGGATTGCAGCCTACTTCATGAAAACAATACACTTTCCTAAGTCAGTACTAAGGCTTGCCTTGGAATATTAATATGCTTAATTTCATGGGTCATCACCTGTATAGTCTATGTACTTTTCTCACATAGAAATGAATAAGTAATCCACTTCTGGACAGCAGCAATGTGTATTGCTAGCAATTGAATAATCTTATCAATACTTAACAGAGTTTAAATTTGTATTTATGCAGTGTGAGGATAGCTGCCAATTATATAGACGATACCTGATTTTTTTTTCATTACAAGAACTGTTTATCAGTGTCTGAACTTAAAAGAAACTAAATGTTTTGGATTTTTAGTGGATTAGAATTTTGAAAGACAGTGCTGACATACTTCTATTGAGTTATTGATCATACTTTCTAGTTGAAATTTAGCTTCAGATTGAAATATTATGGGTTTTGTCATTCTAAAAAATTCAGAGGAGGTGGGAGCTTTGGATGTGATCTCACTACCACTTATTGATCATGTATTCTTCCAATCTTTTATTAAAAGAGGAATAATGTTAATAGTAGTAGTTAATGTATTACTATCAAAATTTCTATCATATTTGAAAATAAAAAAGAAAAATATTTTATGTTATTATTTATTAATTACTAATACAATCGGAAAGAATTTTCTGGGATAGTTAAGATGAACTACTAATTAATTAATCTTATTAATGAGATTGTAACAACTTAAAGGTTGGCTATTGATTTTGAGGCTTAATGAGAAAGCTGTTTGTTCATTAGCATAAAAAAAGTTACTTTTTAACTGTTTCTAATTCTAATCTCCAGAGAATTTTCCCTGATTTTGGTTCTTGTGACATGAAACTAATCCTTAGTTTTCAGTAATAAAATGACAGAGCTGGAAGGTTTGAGTGGTGGAAAAGTAGTTACTTGTTCTTTCTGAAGGTTTCTTACATCATAGAAAAATAATGTTGATACTAGTGATAGAAATAGTACAAATAAAAATTCAAGAGAAAAGTTTTGAAAGCACAATAGGAAGAACAGATACTGATAAGATTGTGATAAATATTCTTATGTAATTTAGCACTTCAAGCCAAATAACATTTTCACAGTTTTCATTTTCTTGCAGATAAAAAAAAGATTGATGTGAAACATTCATGTTATTATGTAACTTTTTGGATGAGTAAAAGTTAAATTATTAGTAAATGTGTCTGAATCAAAAGTAACTTGTGATATTAGGGTGTACTGTCTTGCTAATGTGTTTCTGTTTAAACATTAGTGGTTTATATACTATAGACTGTTCACACAGGATTTCAATGTTGCATGTGATGTGTTATTTAAATTCAGCAATGCATTTTCAAAAGACTCTTTTTTTCAGAAATCATGTGTTACTGTCTTAATGCTGTAAAATGCTGAGCATGGGGATGACATCCAATTGCAAGCCCTAGCAGCAGTAAGGACCACAGCTATTCAGAACACGTCACTTGCTGATATGAGCCGTTTTATTTTCACAGCTGTTATATGTGAAACAACCAGTGGTTCTTGTTCAGAACAGTCGAAAACTCCGAGCAGGTTAAAGTAAATAAATTATTACAATAAATGGTAGGAAACTAGCTCAAGCTAAGAAAGTTTTAAACCATGAAAGCATGAGGATCTTTCCCAAGTGTCCAGTTTCATTTTTCTTTTTTTTCTTTTTACCAGATTTCATCACATGTATTCTTTCTAGCTAGTATCTAATTTAACTTGTATTTATTTTTGCAATGCAAGATGAATTTAAAGAGGGTAATGTCTAAGACACAAGAGAAAATGCCATTGCCCTTTGGAATTTAATGTTTACCGTATTTTGAAATTATACGGCATTATTACAAATTGTTAACATTTATAGTAGTATTATCTTAAATATAGTATTTATAATAATTCTGCATATTGCCAAAGACGTAACAAAGTACATAAGAATTGTTAAGTTATTCTTCTTAAGGTTTTTTTGTAGCTTCCCCCATTTCATAATAAATCCAATGAAGATTGATACAATAATATTACTAATACAATGCAAGCAAGTAAATGGACAAGTTTGAAATTAAATATTTAAAATAACTCTTTGAGGAGTTTTAGAATTTAAGATATTCATTTACATGTTTTTGCATTATTAAGATTATATGATATTTTTCTTGACTTAATTACTCATTTATTCTTATTGAAAAGTGTATATGTTACATTATTTAAATGGTATGTCTGTATACTACAGTAAATAATGGTTTATTGATTTTAAATATGATATTTAGATGCTAATGTTATATATGTGATTGATTGTTGGGTGATAAATCTTAATTGTATTATTCTTTTTAAACATCCAGATGCTACTCTTCTTAAGTTAAAACTGCTTCATCTCTGCTACAACTTTGGGTCATAGGTGGGGTGAAAGGGTGACATACAGAATAATGCAATAACGTAGAGTACCTACTGCCTCTCATAAAATTATACATATTTTCCATATTATTTACTCAAGTGTATGTGGGAAGACTACCCTAAGCTCTTTTATTTCTTAAAATATTCAGTATGTTAGCCAGCTTAAAATAAGTCAAAAACAAGAGCTGCAAAAAATAATACAAGACTGTTTACAACATGAAGAGACTTTTGCAATTTGGTAATTAAAAAAAAAAGACACAAAATCCATACATTTCTAAGCACTGATTTCTGAGAACTGTTCAGAATGTATAATTTCTAAAAGTGGATGCTCATACTGAGTTTCTAGCAGATGAGAAAACAGAAAGCAGTTCAACAAAAAAATTTCCCTAACTAGACTGTCTACGTCATTTGATCATGTGGGCTTCAATATTTTTATTTAACTAACCAGAATTTATATTCATATCAAAGCTCTGTCATGTTTGAGATCAAATGAGTTGTACAAAGTCCTTAGTGTTTTCCATTGTGGATATGGAATTTTTTATGAAGCAATCTTCTGTTTTCTGTGTGACTACGTGACGATGTCATATGTGACTATGACTAGCATAAGTTTCATTTCACTTTCTTCCACAAAATATCCGCTCTTAAAAGAGATATTTAAACATCTTCACCTTGTCCAAGCTCATCCATTATCAATCATTTTATCATTTTAAGGTTAGTCTTCCTTTTGGAAGGGAACATTATTTTCTTCAACAGTGAGTGTTTATTTTTAAGTCTTCAATATAAACACACCTGATAATTGGTACCCAGCATATGAAAATTGTTTCATGCTTGTTTGTTAAGTTAATTACTAAAGCTGAACAAACCATGTGTTTGTTCCTTTCCCATCAAACTTTTTAGATACTGGAAACGCTAAAGATAGGGAAAGAAAATGAATAGTTTTCACTATGTACCAAGATAGTCAACTCTTAACATGATATAGGTGAATGTTGCACCCTTTGGATCCAAGCTGCTTTTAATTAGAGGTAATGTGAATTTTAAATTCGAGTTTGTAAGGTTTTTTTTTTAATTTATGGAAAATTCATTCAGAATCACTATAGGATGGCAGCACATATACCACTGTGACAAGGGTTTTAATTATTTTCTGTGACAAAGAGGATCAGTACATGATGAGTTCTTCAATTTCCCTATGGGAGATCATGTGAAGCACTGTGTTCTGCTACCAATCTGATCAAAGAAAGACAGAAAGAAAGAAAGAAAGAAAGAAAGAAAGAAAGAAAGAAAGAAAGAAAGAAAGAAGGAAGGAAGGAAGGAAGGAAGGAAGGAAGGAAGGAAGGAAGGAAGAAGGAGGGGGAGGAAGAGAGGCAGGGATGGATGGAGGGAGGGAGGGAGGGAAGGAGGGAGGGAGGGAGGGAGGGAGGGAGGGAGGGAGGGAGGGAGGGAGGTTTTACTCTTCTCATTTCTGAGTTACACATGCTTATACTCAATCAATTATTCTCTCTCAAATAAATGAGTACTGTAATAGGAACGGAATGAAGCTGTAATATGCAGGGAAATTATGAGAGACCCCGAGGAATTTAAGGTATATGCAGATATATGTTGAATAAATTGTTAGGAGTAGCCATGACAACATTTACAAAATTTTCATCTCTTGTCTCTTCGTGAGTATTTTATACCAATGAGAACCATCAAGTGGACATCTAGACACATCTCACAACAGATCTCACAGTTAAGCTAAGACTTAAAGTAAGAAAAAGGGATGCCCTCACTTGAAAGCATTTGTGATACAATGAGGTTTTTTTTCTATGCTTGGCTTACTGCTGGTCAAAGATTGAGAAAAGGATATTGAAGATCCATGAAGCTACATGAGAGGTTAAAGTTCTGCTCTTCATATTTGTGTGCATGGTTCAGTAGTACTCACACAGAACCAGACATAAATGGGACATTAAAAGGATTTCAGTAAAGAGAAAAAGAATCCATTAGTAATCAGACATTTGCAGTCTTTACAAACTCTACCACCACACCCTAAATCTGTGGGTTCCAAGATGGTCTCAATGTGGAATTGTTATGCTTGAATAGCAGCAGAAAAGAACAAATAAAAAGCATTAGATGGAGAACATACAGTAGATACATTTATTTAAAGTTTATAAACAGATAACACTCTTCACTACTCTCTGTTAATATAGTAATGTCCATTTCTAATACATTCACAAGGTGGTAAAAGAGAAAAGATTAAAATATAAAAGTATATTAAGGTTTTAATTCCAAAATTACTGATGAAGATTGAGGGCTGGATTAGCAATATGTCAATTGACACATATGGCTCCACTATAAAAATTTGCATATGCCAAACTGTTTCAATTTCTACCACACATTGCCTACTGGAGTTTCTTGCTTTTCCATTGCTTTCAACCTATAATGGACTGTTCATCAAATCTGAAACAGCATTCAAATATTGTTAATGTAGTTCTAGGACTTTATAAGAAAAACACAGCAAAAGTATCTGTTTCTGGAAATATCTGCATCTAGCAAAAAGGAAAATGACAAAAAGATTAAGATGATAGAGGCTGTATTGATTATACATGGTAAAATTAAAGTCTTAATATAATTAATATAGTTGTGGTTTCCATAGAGTGTGCTGGCAGCTATGAACTCTTGTAGGCATCATTGGTATCATGATGAGGGCCAGGAAGGCTGATTTTAAATCATTTCAAGCATCCAAGTACTCATGGAATAGTACTTCAGTTCTAGAAAGCCAGAGGCAATTATTGTAATAATTTTGAATATTTTTATCACATTAAAATGACCAAATTGACAAGGCTGTCATTTAAGTTTAAATGAAGTGGGTGTTATTTTCCCTTTATTTTTGATGTTTCTCCAGTAGGAAAGTATAAATGATCTTAGAAGGGAAAGAGATAACCGTTTTCTCTATAATTTTTGTTCTCTTTTAGCAGGGCGTTATGTAAGCTTTGAATAAAATTAGCTTAGTTCAAATTCTGGTTCCATAATTTAGTGCTTTCTCATATCTGACACTCCATGGATCTTCTACAGACCAACTTTCTTATAGGAACAATGAGTAGGATGACACTTTTTTTGTAATGATACAGTTAGGATTAAATGCTTAACATATTCAAGAGGATTAAAGCAAGCACTACAAGTATATATTATTGTTATTCATTTCGTGGCTATTTATAAGCAATCATTGCCTTTAGCAAGGTCATTAGTGTTTGTATAGAAAAAGGTTTACAAATGCTTCCCCTCTATCAAGATGAGCTAGAAGAGCAATGTCACTCATTTATGGGTTAAATCAGTTACAGAGCCTTATTTAATAAACAAAGTGGCTCTAGAAAACACAAATTTTTCCTTGTTTTGACTAGCACTCAAGAAAGAACAAGTAGTTGATATTATATTGTTCATCACAAAAAATTGTTAAAACTCTTTTTGACATATTGTTCTGAAACAATTTAAAAATAAAAGTTTTTTTTTTTAAAGAAACCACCCTGACTTCCTTTAAAAATGAAATCACATTGAGGTATCTCTTCCACTTTAATAACTTGTAAGAACTGAAGAAGTATGTTTCCAATTCCTCCTTAACTTTTGGTCATGATATGATTACATCATTTAATTTTTCAAAAGTAAGAAACAACAAAACAAAATAAAAACAAACATAAAAAGGTGGAAACTATCAATATAATATAGCTTTTTTATATAAAATTATTTCCTTAGACATAAATGATGGATAAATCCTTCTGCAATCTGGTCAGCCTTAGTTTTTTAAACAGTTAATTAGAGATACAAGTGGTATTCACAGAACAATTATTGCACTAAGAACTTTCTTACTGAGTGAACTACATTTAGAAATCAAGAGAATGACAGTGTCTGGGAAGAGTAGCCAGAAAACCAGGGAAAGTAGCCAGAAGCTTCATGGATCTAAACAAATTACAAGGTACAAGAGCCAGTGTGAGGTAGACTCATACGTCCAAGTTCAAAAGTCAAACTCTTCCCTTAAAAAGTATATCACTGGACACTAGTAATTTTCTTGAATATCAATTTGATAATTTGGAGACACAAAGATTAACTTCATTCATTTAGATGTAGTTGAAGAAATTAAATGAATTCCTAAGTAAACATTTTTAGATACCTAGAAAATATTAAGGAAAACTTAGTAAATCATATTCTATAACTTTCCTGAGTTTATAGATCATCAATTACATTTATTAAAAATTCATGTATTGCATAAATATACTGAGAGTACAATACAGTATAACTTTTATTTGTTTGGTTACTGTTGATAAAATAGTTAATATGCATTTAGCCCATGATACTGTGATAGACCCTTAGAGAAATATACAGTGTTGAACAAATTAGTTCTAGTTTGATATTAGTTAAGAAAGGTTACATTCACAGCTGTAGTATAGAGCTGCACTAAATTGTTTTACAATTAATGCATGTTCAACACAGCATTTAGAAGAGGTAGAAAAAAAATTGATGTTTTCTAATATTCATTTGTAGTTCAATTATGGTTACACAATCATCTTATCAATAAGTCAAAAAAGTTTGTAAAAATAAGTGAGAGAATGACCAGATATACAGATTGAAAATAAGAACAAAAAGTATATTTAAGTTTAGGAAGTAGGAACTGGAGAGATGAGAGCATTCATTGATAAACTGAGATAATAATGGCATTGATTCCCAAAATTCTTACGATAGCATATCAATAATCTATAAAATAATATGCTTATAATGATAGCAAAAGAAAATGGACTTTAATAATAAACTTTAAGATAATATTTATTGATCTTCAAAAAGTAACTGACAGTTGGTTTTGAATCATCAAAGTATATGATATATGAGTGTTAAAGTTCTATATTACAAATATATTTGCAAAAGTATTTATTAGCCATATAGTGATTATTCCACCAATATCAAGTCTTGGAAGTAAATACTTTTCACATATTACTCCACTTCATCTGCAATTCTGAACTCAATGCACGTGAGAACATATGTGTTATAACTATACAGTGTGCACAATAACTATGCATATGGAAATTAAAGGCATGAGTTCTAGTTTCAGTTTCAATTCTTAACTAATTCTTTGGTCTTCGATAAGTTCGTTTTCTTTGTATACATCCTATTTCTAAGTTGATCATGTGACTATGCATGCTTGGTTAAGCTGACATAAAGGTTAAATTGAGGTAATGTATGCATATGTTTATCAAAGTGAGTTGCACAAAGTAAGCAATTTAACATTTTTATTCTTAGACCAAAACTCAGAAAGCAGATTGGCAAAAAAAGTAATATGTTTCTACAAGCTTCATTTCATGAATCACCATAAAATTGATGTGTTCTTTGAATGTCTGATGTTGTGTATGGTTGTTTATAAAGTGCATTTTGAAGTAATTTTGGTTGTTGCTTCACTCATTTTAGTTTTAGGTAGCCAATACAGCAATAATACATTACTTACTTTGAAGGACTCACAGAACTAGTCTATGTGTCTCAGCTAATTTGATTCCAACAAAGACTTAAGCTCTTCCCAGAATATACTTTCAGCAACGAATGCTAATTTCATAACCTCCCTATTCTCACACACAAATTTTTAGTTTTTTTTTCTTGTCATTGCACTTAGTATTAATTCCTGAGTATGTGTTCTGCCCCGTGGAAATAAACGATCTTTTGGCAATTATGTCAGAGCACCAATCTAAATGACTTCTGAAGAATAGTGTCAGCAAATGACTTTCCGGTTAAGTGTTTTATTAATTTTAGGGGGAGTAGGGTCAGATCGACTTTCTATTTTATTTTGTGTCCCAACTTTGTTTCCTTCCCTCTCTCTCCTCCAAGTGCCTCCTCCTACCTCCTCTCTTGCTCCCCACCCATCCCTTCTCTTGCATTTTCTCTTCAAAAAGGGTAAGCCTCACATGGATACCAACCAGTCATGGTGTATCAAGTTGCAGTAAGACTAGGTACCACCTTTTCTGTTAAAGCTAGACAAGGAAATCCAGTAGGAGAAGGGGTCTCAAATGTAGACAACAGAGCTGGATGTCAGCCTTCTGTCATATGTGAGAGTGCCAAACATCTTTTCCCATTCTATAGGCTGCCATTTTGTCCCTTTGATGGTGCTCTCTGCTGTACAGAAGCTTTTCGGTGTTTTATTATATTAAAGGCCACATGACAGTGGATATGTACCTAACTCCCTCTTCTAGTGACTGCAAGAAAAAAGTGGGCTAGAAGGAGAAATGAAAAGCAGTGTAAAACTAGATAAACATTCTTCACTTCTATAGTCTATATACTTTCCTCAATTATAATAATGCAACAAACATAGGGTCAGATTAACAAATATTGAATAAAACTGTCCACTTCCTAAATTCTGAAGTAATTTTATATTGGATATTTTCTTTATTACATTTCAAATGTTATCCCCTATCCTGGTTCCCAACTCTGAAAACCGCTATCCAATCCCTTTTCCTGTGCTTCTATGAGTGTGTTCCCACACCCTGCACCCACCCACCCACCCACTCTGACCTCTCTGCCCTCGAATTCCCCTACACTGGGGCCTTGAGCCTTCAAAGGACCAAGGGCCTCTCCTCACATTTGTAAACTTGCACCAGCTGAAATAAAACACAAGTTTTTCAAGATTGTTCCCATTCCAAGCTAAAGTTATTGAGTTCTAACATGAAAAAACATTTGTCAAAGACAGTAACAGAGTTTGAGTCAAGCTTGTCTGGAAGAACTAGCAGTTTCTCCTTTTTTCTATATTCTTCCTTTCCTGCTCAGAATCCTCTTTTCCTTCGGAAATTTTCCTGAAAAAGTAATGTTTCCTGAGGCCTAGTTTGATCAGCAATTGGCCCAATGAATAGACAAACTCCTGAAATACTTTGAGAATGGGAGTTGTTTGTTTCCTGAAAAGTTTCATCAAAACTGCTTTTAGTTATTGAAAGATACATACCTAGGGAAGTGTTGCTAACTTAGTCTTCTGCTAATTCTCTCAGTTGTGTTGTTTCTAAGACTGGGAGTTGTATCTGTATCCCAAACTATGCAGCAAAGAAGTCAGTATTACTTAGATTTGTCACAATGAACCAAACAAATAAACAAACAATGCCCTTTGTAAACCAAAAATATCAACTAGCAGAATAAACCTCACATCATCGCCCAGGAAAGACTTTAGATTTTTGTTCCTCTTTCCTGTTTTCCAGAGCTGCTTTTGCTAACTTTCTTTCTCTACTCACATTTCCCAATACATCTTTGGAGTTGTATTGAACCAGTAACCTTGCTTTGCTTTTCATGCAGAGTTTTGTTACTTTCATACTGGGAGAACGAAGACTTTTGTAGTATAAAGATTTATCACAGGGGTGAGGGAGGAAAGGATAGGTACCTGGAAAAGGAAAAGGGGAGTGAGGGACATAGAAGGACAGAAAGAGAGAGAAAGTAACACTTGGGAACAGAGGGAGAAAGAGAGGGGGGAAGGAGGGTGGGAGGGAGAGAGGGAGGGAGGGAGGGAGGGAGGGAGGGAGAGAAAGCACAACAGCATTTATTTGGGTGTTTTCTAGTATCTTGATTTCTTCCATTTGTCATGAAAAACTGTCTTTTGGGTTGAGATAAACTTGAATCCTCCATCCACACTGTCAGTCACAACTTTACTTAGGAAAAATAATATACTATTTCAGTCTTTTCATCTATGATCTGTCATTCATATTAATATTTAAAGATAAACTTCTCCCACTAATAGTTTGGAGTCAGGTACAAAGAGGAGAGAGACAGAAAAAGAGAGAATGAGAGACAGAAAAGAAGGGTGGGAGGGAGGGAGGGAGGGAGGGGGGGAAGGGATCTTCCATTGGCACATAGCACTGTTTCCACTGTTACTGCTTTGTCTTTTTTACTAATCAAATGATACATTGAATTACTGAATTTCTACTTCTGTGTACTTCAGACTTAACCCAGCATCTATCTTAACAACATTCACCAGCCTCACCAAAAATCCCTTGGTAGCTAATTCTAAGGGCTCATGTCATTATTCATACTGCTTTACGGAACGTTATTAAACAGTGCCTTGATTGCTAATAATTTTTATCCGAAGGAAAGAGATGGTGACATGGGAACTCCTAGGGAGAGGATGTAGGAAAAAGCAGTTTGAAAAAACAAAAGTGTGGAGTGGAGAAAGAAAACATCAGAGTAATCCTGTGCTGATAATTTAGGCTTCATTGTACAAATCTTCTTGCTAATTCTCTATCTAGACTGGCCTCATCCATTGCCACCCATATATAATAATATATGTGATATGATACAATGTATAAATTTATATAATATATATTTATATATTGCATTTATAATATATAAATATTTGATATATATTTATAGTATCCTTTAAACATTACTGTTAACAGAGGTTTTGAACAAAAGCCTGACACCAATAATTCCAACAAATCTTGGTCACTTGATCTTGGTCACTTGTCTCAACCTGTTGAGTAAAGAAAAGAGGAATGATGAAATACAAAGAGAGGGTGTTTAGTCAATGTACATCGGAAAGAGGAACAATAACCCCAGCATTGTCATTTTCATTTACGGAAGAAGTAATTGGATGCAGGAGTGGAAGGGATATGTACAATTGAGTCATGGACTTCTTGATTCTTACTCAGTTCTGTTTCTGCAAATTAGTCCTCCTGAATTTAGTAGAGCTCCCCCATCACTTGAGTGGAAGGACATGATTGACATCCAGACCTGGTCTGTACCATGAATCTCTATTGCTTCTGGAATCCAAAAGGACTATAGGTTGAAGACAACAACTGAAGTACTTTAGAGGTTTGGAGATGTGAAATTGTATAATACTGACAGGGAAACACCTACTACAGTATTTTTTTTTTTACTTTATTCTTTAAGTGGAAAAAGTAAGTTAAGATGTCTTTCCAATTTCTAGAGAGATCGCCCTTAAGTCATTGACATACCTGCATGTAATCTTAGTATATTACCACAGAGAAGTTGATAGACATATAAGGAGCACAGAGATGTCAGGCTTTCCTCCTGCTTTGGTTACCTGTACTCCCAAGTGAGGAGTCAACACTTTCAAATAAATGCAAAGTCTAAGTACGTCTTACTTAAAATAGATAGATAGATAGATAGATAGATAGATAGATAGATAGATAGATAGACAAACACATACACACAAACACACACACACACACACACACACACACATATATATATATACACACAGATGCATAGTATATCTCTGTGTGTGTGTGTATGCATGTGCATGTGCGTGTGCGTGTGCGTGTCTGTGTCTGCGTCTGTGTCTGCGTCTGTGTCTGTGTGTCTGTGTGTTTGGGGGGACCTGAGCAATTACCACTTCATGTACTAATCTCTCCCTAGGCATCTCTCTCTCTTTACTCCTCATGACTTCAGTTTTTAGGTGTAAGTTATCTCATAAATTATTACTTGTTATTGACATTTCTTTCCTAAGAGCATATCTACAAAGGAACCCAAATTCTAAATCTGGATAACTTAAACTTTAGATGTCTGAATTAAATTTATCACCCAATTCCACCCCCTAAGTTCATTCTATATCCCTTATCAGAATGAAGGGCACTGCCATTTATCAAAGGTCAAGGTCTAATCATCCCAATTGGGCACTAAGTATCATTTTAAGCTCAATCAATTACTAAGTAGCTCTTCCATCTGTGACTCTTTTCCTTCTCTTCATACCTCTTTAGCACCCATATCACACTATCCAGTTAGGACCAGTTTAAGCACTTGACTTGAATTTTAAAAGGGATGCTTCACCTTGGTATTCTAGCCTTCCAAAGTCTACAAGTCCATCCTTAAAGAGTACAGAGTTAGTTGTGAGTGACACTGAAAAATAGTTAGCATCTACCATCAAGCTTTTCTGCTATTAGAATGAGGTACAATTCTCCAGTATAGCTTAATCAAACAGTACTAGATGTGAAGTCAGGCGTGGCTGCTTATCACGTCCCTGACAAAGCTCTGGCTTCAACCACCTTGCATTTCATAAAATTTCCTGAGAAATCTTAATCTTTTTATTTGTTTTGTTTTCTAAATCTTTGCATCTATTTTTTCTTCAGTCTTTCCTGAATAACATGACTTTCCTCAACTTTTTTGAATAACTCTTCTTGACTTCATGCTTCCTAAAGTTGGTCTTAGCTTGTAAATTTTGCTCTACAATTACAAAATTATTAAATTTTTATATTCAGTATGTATTTATATATTTAGCAATCGTTAATATGTACATTTTTAGAACTGGCAGATGGCCTGAATTGTAGTTCCTTAGAAGATCTATGCATGCCTGCAGTCTTCATGTTAGTTTATTTGGTAAATGATATTGACAGATATGATTAACTACATGAAGTGGAGAGGCAGACAGAAGGAGATGCAACGTGAAGAAAGAGGCAGGAAGGAGGTTATCTATCCCTCTGTCAAATGCATATAAAGGAGAAGACAGTCTGAGAGCTGAGAAACTGATTGAACTAATATTGTCACAAGCCAAGGGACACAGTGAGTGCCAATAGTCACGAAACCAAGAGACCACATTAGGATTGTTCTTGTAGCTGTTGGCAATATGCAGCCCTACATCATTTGAATTTCGGATTTCGGGCCTCAGAAATAAATTTTTCTTTGAGACTGCAGGATATTATGTACTCTTTGTCACAGCCTCGGGAACCTAATATGTTAAAAATTATCTACATTTCTACATTTTGTTTTTTCCTAGCATTATCTAACCAAAACTAAGCACTTGCAAAATATTTTCTGAATATTTCTGAATATTGCTGATGAAGCAACTGCTTTTCATATATTGAGAAAGGTTAAACTGAGTTGCATGTATGAATAAACTATAACCTAAAGTGAAGTTTAAATACATGTGGGTACTACTAAATAAATAAGAATATAAGAAAGCATACTACTGTCATTAGCTTGTAATGAATCAATGTTCTGTGAGTTACATTTTACTGTCAATGTTATTCAGTTTAATTAATCTCTTACATCAAGATATGATTGATATCAAAATTGAAAATCACATAGAGATAATACCTACCCTATACACATCTGGGTATGCTGTAGACAATATGATTTAACTTATTCAAACACTGGAGTCATATTTAAATAAGCTACTCATATGTTGTCTTAATACAGCCATTGAATGAACTCTTTGTAGTTATGGCAACGTCAATAGTATGTATAAGAAATGACATAACTCTGCATTTAAAAAGAAACAATAGAAATTCAGGAAAGGCGTATTTCTTATTAAACTTTACTAATTACAAAAGGAACATGTAGTTGATTTCATTAATATAGCCTACATGGGAAAACTAAATAGCATGCACCATTTTTAAGAAGATGTTATTTTGTAAGTTAGATTGTTATATATCAAGGGATTTATTTTAATTTGAGTACTGTCAAACATTAAGTATTTTATTAGTTTGATACTCCAGTGTGATTCCTCCTAGGGACAGTTCCTTTCTTTTTGAAAGTCTCCCTTGACTTTTCTGGGTTCAGTGTAATTAATGATGGTATAGTACAAACGCGGAAGCCCGGGGAACGGAATAAATTCAAGGGCAAAACTTATGAAAGAGATTAGAACGAAATTACCGGAGCTAGAAAAGATATGTCAAGTTTTATTTGGTAGCGATATATTAAACATAGTGTCTCGAGGGGATGTGTCTTACTGTTCCGGTAATTAAATAGCATTGTGTTTGATGCATGGACTCTACAATATACTTCAGAAAGAGTATTAACTATGTCTCTCCTCTTTGAGGAGTAGTCTGGTCAGCTTTGAATGTCTGAACTTTTTATTTTGACATTCCTAACTCTCAACTACCTAACTTTGAACTTCTTTCATTTTGACTGTTTCAGGGTTCACCTCAATAGTGTATTCAAATGATCTTTAATATTTATTATCTCTATTCCATTTCTAAAGCTCCGGGAAAATGAAGACATTTGTTGAAAATCATAGCTTTTCCTTCATATTATTGGGACAATGGCACCACAAGCAAAAGTATCATGTGACAATTCTTATACTTAGGAAAATGTGATCTATGACATGACTCCACATCACAAGATTTGTGAAAATATAATATACCTGAAAGGACTGAGCTGTGTCAATCAGTATGTGAAAGTATGTGCACACATTTTAAGCCAACTCTCTCTCTTGAATACTTAAAATTTATTGTCTGAATTGTTATACTTTGTTTTTTATGAGTGCTGTTGCTCCATATACTTTAATTTCATATATCTTTATTTTCAGACGTATTCTGCCACTGCGGTGAGTTAATAATATATTGAATCAGAATGATTGCTTACTGAATCGGAATGGTTTATTAATGATTTATGCATATAGACAAGTGATAATTTATTTTCTAATAGAAAATACACTCATTTAGAAATGTCATACTATCACCTACTGTACATGTAATGGACTGTGGTGTGGTATTTCCATTAGTGTATCTTGCATGTTCAGGAAACCCATAAGGTGTTTTTCCATTTTCCTGATCCACACCCTTCATGATCTCTAATAATCAGTTAGATTTTTTTCAGCTCTGCTTCTGTTAGCTTCCGCATATGAAAGAAAATGTGGTACCTGTCTTTCAGTGCACAGCTTGTTTACTTAACATAATGTCTTCCAATTACATCCACTTCACTGTAAATGACAGCTTTTCCGTCTTCCTTATAGCTAGAAAATATTCCATTTTCATCTCTTAATGAAAATCTCAACCAATTCATGTTGAATTTACAAAATCTGTACGTTCTGTTGAAAAAAATATTGTAAATATCTCTAAGTAGAATTAATCCTGTTATATATATTTGATATTGAAAATGTAAAATATTGATCTATACTTTCCCACCTTATTTTCTGTAGCTTAAATCTTAAATTGATTAAGTCATTCTTATTTATTTATGCTCGCTTATTGTATATATATATATATATACATATATATATGCATATATACATATATATATGTATCTCCTTTGTTCTTATTCAATGTCTACTTTTATTCCTCATTCTGAATGGCTGGTTTGCTTGCTTGTTTGCTTATTGGCATAGTCTCGTGGTTTTATCTAGCTGACCTAAAACTGATTGACCTTTAATATCAACTTTTGAATTGCTAGAATTATAGTACATGTCACCTATATTTTAAACAGTATTCCCCTTCCTGTAAAAGATTTAAAAAATTAGATAGATCAATTGTACATGAATTAATATTTTTTATGACCAGCTTTGAAAGACAGATAAGTGTGCTCAATAACACTGAATAATATCCTTGTTGCTTATGCAGTGAAATGTCACTTCAGCCTTTCTTTCGTTTGGCTTATTTGAGTCATTATTTAAAAACTGAACTTTAGCTTAGCAATTGTGAATAAAAATATTTTTATTTATTTTTGGACATAAGCCCATAAGCCCATGAAAACTGTTATGAGGTTAAAGGATAAAAGATAAGTAGCTGTTCCCTCTGGCTGATGCTGAATATTAGCATCTAATATATGTGCATTCCTAGACAAACATAAGCATGTGATAAGCTTCCCAAGCCTTCCATCATCAAAGGGAAATGTTTGAACCATGCATCCTCAGACGGCCCACACGTTACAGATTAGGGAATTACTTTGCATTTCCTTTTAAGCTGCCTCTAAACGCTCACTTTAATTAATACAAAGTGGCATGGGATGGTCCAACCGATTTTGATGGTTCTCCCCTAAGGTTCCACATATAGACAGGCTAATAGCATCTTCAGAAGTGTTAAGAATAGTTAGGTCCAGGAAAACAGTATGTGAAATTAGGCAATTAAACAACTTGCATTTTTTTTAAATTAAAAATGTGAAGTACAATATAAATTGGTTGTCTCTGTTTGTCCATGGACATACTAGAGCATGTACACACGTTTAAATATTTGTGTGTCAGCCAGAAGTCAATAACTGTGTCTCTTTCACTCATTGGCAATTTTATTTTGGGGACACAGTTTTCCACTGAATAGAGAGCACACTACTTTAGGTTGGATGGTTAATGAGGTTCTGAGACCCATGTCTGTCTTCCTCACAGTAGATTAGAAACACTTGCCACTGCACTTGGCTTTCTACGTGGGTGCTTGGAATCTGAGCTCAGATCCGCTATGGTTGTGTGGCAGGCCCTTGATTGGCTAAGTCACACCTCCTAGCCCTTTATATTTGCATGAACATAGTGGCTGCTCAATGAATTTCTCCTAAAAGTGGATGCTTTTCTCTTTTAGCTATGCTCCATCTGTCCATCTGTTGCTAATCTCAAGTATATGTTTTATATTTAATTATGATTTTTGCTGAAAATGTTCATACTAATAATTAAGTAGAGTTGGGGCAAATAATATTAACCTACCATTTTGTATCTGGTTAAACCTGTAGTATTCTGAAATTTGGATCACCCACATTGTGCGTGGGTGTATAGGCATCTGGATGTGGGTGAGACTGCATGTTCGTTGCATGTGTTGGCATGTGTGTGTACATGTATGTCTTTGGAGTCATATACCTGAGGACTACAAATTGATATTGCTGTTTCTTGTGATCACTTTCCACCTCTTTCTACCTCTTTTCTTTTTTTTAAAGATCCCGTGGTCTCTGCTTCCCCATGCATGATTACAGGCATATGTCACCATGCAGAGCTTTTGCATAGGTACCTGGGTTCAAACTCAAGTTTCTTCCTTTTGTGGAGAGTGCATTACAGAGTGAGCTTCTCCCCAGTCCCACTTATTATTCCACTGAGAATTTATGCACACACCTTATTATTTTATTTTTGCTGTTCAGACATATAGTCATATTTTGAATGTTGTGTAAAGTTTGTTACATGATATAATAAAGAGAAATGTAATTGTCAGTCTTCAGTCCTTTTTAATGATATTGTCTATGTTACAATATTATCAGGTAGTTCTCACTGTTAAATCATCTGAATATACATTCCATACAAGCACAGAATTTGACCTATTCAGTAAATATTTCTTCCAGTCTATTGAAGGAAGTAGAGTATCGCATATTGTGGTAATGTTGATAATCTTAGCCCTTATGAGGAAAATGCAGGAAAGTCTGGAGTTCTGGGCCACTTTGGGTTACATAGTGATTTTAAGACCACCCTGGGATACAAAGGGAAACACATTTTTCTTAAGGACACATCATATAGTGTACACACACACACACACACACACATGACACTCACATGCACACTTGTGTTTTCAACTATAAGGCCTACTGATCTTATTTTCTTTGACTACATTTCTCTACACTAAACTGTTCTTTGTCTTATAAAGTGTAATGCTTCAGATAAATTACAACTACTGAAGGTAAATACTGAGCAATTTTCTAAAAAAAAATCCTTTTATTTTTTTTTTATAAAATCTTGCATATAGGTTTGCGTTATCTTGTAAAATCTTTGGTATTTATAAAGTGTCCACTTGATATTAAGATGAGTTTTTAAGAAAATTCTTCATATTGCCTGAATTTTGGAAATTCAGATATGAGTTTGTAAGCAAACACTAAGGTGTAAGACGTTTACATTCATATTTGAAAGAATTCTTGCTCTTAAGTATTTTGAGATAAATATGTGTTTTCTTACTTGCTAGACTGCCACTTCAGTATTCATGAATGATTGTACCCCATTTTCTCATAAGTGACAAAGAAAGTACGGGAAGTCATTTGCCAGGACACACATTGCCTGTCATAATTATATTTGCAGTATGTCAACACTACTGGTGATACCATTGTCTTGCAGTCTGGTCACTAGTACTGCTGTTCATAGACTTGTCTTACTGTAAAAAGAGATAATTTATTAAGAAAAAAAAAGAAGAAAAAAACGAAAAACAAAAAACAAACAAACTAAGACACTGACCCTAGAACACTCCCTATAAGCTAGAAGCCTTCAAGTACTACAACAGAAACACTGAAGAATTTGGAATTGCAATGTGATGGTTCACAAATGTTAAGAAAAGAGAGCAAACAGTGCTCATTGTAAAGATGTGTGTGTGTGTGTGTGTGTGTGTGTGTATGTATGTGTCTATATACTTATAATAATTATCCTTTCCTGGTATTGAACAGGGAAGAGTAGGGAAAAATGTTCCCAAGCTAGACATATTAGATAAAGAATTCAAGGATGATAATTATGGCAAAAAGGATGCTCTTCTATAGGTGGGAAACTTCACTGTTAAACTTCTGTTTGTCTGTTTGTTTTACACAGATATAGGTTATTTTAGTTGAGGAGGATTATACAGAAGCTTCAATAATTCACTGTAGTTAAGACAGGGACAAGGTAGTCCTCAGAAATAAGAACAGCTAATTATATGTTTTATGAGAGGTAAGAACCACATATATGGTCCTTTTAGCATGTTTAGTGTGTTAAGATTTTAAAATAAAGATTGGCAAACACGTTAAATGATAAATAATCACTAAATAGTGATTAAGAGTAAAATTTCAAGGATTTATTAAATCGAAACACAATTTTCTATTTAACTTTCCATGGGCTTTTACTTAAGTGTCTTGACAGGCACAGAATACAGTGCTATACTTTGAAAAGTATACTGCATGCTATCAAATAAACACACACAAAAAGCCTTAAATTCAAGTAACAGCTGTAAACTTCTCTTCCTCTCCCTCATTCTCTCCCACTCCCTTCTTTCTCCCCTCCTCCTTCTTCTCCTTTCCCCACCCTGTGTGTCTGTTTGTGAGTGTGTTTGTATTTAATGGTTTATTCTATCTTTATTTTGAGAATAGAAAACAAATCCATCATTCTGTAGACGAGCATGAGCTTGTATTTTTGGTCTTTCTGGCTCTATCTATGTTTTGGGGATTACAGATGTACTACATACACCTGTGCTTTATGACATGCTAGGGACTGAAAGAGACTGCAACTCTGCGAATCAAGTACTCTATCCACTGAGCACGATGCTCAGTTATTCTTAACACAGGTTAGACACTAGATCACATGCAAGTTTTCTTCAAAGTTCTCATTTACTAGTCATTTATTTACATCACTACTTTAATAATTTCAATTAGATTTTATTTGAGTTCCAATTTTTATTAAGTTGTGTGATTGATTGCTTATTTCATAGTATGCAACTTTAAATGTCTAGAGCAAAATAATTCATTATGTGAGAATTTTTATATGTAGACACAAAATTATGTTAAATTATTTTTAAAATTTATTTTTATTTTGGGTTATGTATATACGTTTTCACCTGTATGTATAGCTGCATACCACAAACATGCCCTGCCCTCACTGACATGAAAAGAGCTCATCAAACCCTCTGTGTTATAGTTAGGGTTTTATAGCTGTGAACAGATACCATGACCAAAGCAACTCTTATAAGAACAACATTTATTTGGGCCTGTTAACAGGTTCAGCGGTTCAGTCCATTATCATCAAGGAAGGAACATGGCAACATTCAGGCAGGTATGGTGCAGGAGGAGCTGAGAGTTCTACATCTTCAACTGAAGGATACTAGTATAATATTGGCTTCCAGGCAGCTAGGATGAGGTTCTTAAAGCCCACACCCACAGTGACACACCTACTCCAACAGGGCCTGACACCGCCTAATCGTGTTACTTCCTGGGCCGAGCATATACAAAGCATCACACTCTGGGACTGGAGTTACAGATAGTTATGAGCTACCATGAGGTTGTTCTTAAGGCTACCTCTGTCATTTGCAAGAGCAGCCAGTCCTCCTAGCTGGTGATCCATCACTCCAACCAAATAGTTAAAAAAAAAATAAAAGCAGTCAGCAATCTCTAATTAATTATCACTACATCTTAAAATGAATGTATTTATGAACAATCAGTTCATAATTTATTGTTGATTTAGTTTTAAACATTGTTACAAGGTTGTAGCTATATTTACATGAAGTTATTTACTTTATAATGATTAAGTCGAGTTTTGATAGGTCTCACATTGAAAACATTCTGCTCATTTTAAAATTTTATTACTTCTCTTATTTAATACTATCAATAATTTATTGATATCACCATAACAAGAGTTTAGTGTAAATAAGTAAGAAAGGATGATAACAATTTCTTGGTATGTAGTGTTTAATCATTTAGTAGAAAAAGAAAGAAGAATATTGTTGACTGAAAAATGTATTCACTTCCTGGATCCCTTACAAAATCTTTATATTTGAAGGGACGGTGGAGTATGTGTTCTCATTAATCACATGTGAACTAAGATATTACCTCTGATGAAAATAACAAAATGTTCCCTCTCAACAATTTTTGTCTTCTATTGTCCTTCATTGTTGGAGGCACTGTGAATTTGATTCTTACTAGCAGAATTATACTCTGAACTGATTAGAGGGCTAGATGAAAGTATATTAATATACTTTTATATACGAAAGTAGTTGATTACTTTCCATCTAATATTAATTGTGTTATTTCAAAAACTTCTTTCTGCTATTTCTTAATATCACACTCCTGTGTCCATTCTTGTCCTGTGGTCTGTCCCTATTATTTTTCATATATTAAAATATGTGCAGCATAAAATTAATATTAAATGGAGAGCTTTTTCTGCAAGCACAAAGATCAAGTATTGTCTACTAAATGCACATAAAAATATGAGAATGATTGTGCACACATGAAATCAAAACTGGACATTTAGCCAGATGAATCATTGGCCAGCTAGCCTAGTGTAGCTGGTAACCCCAAAATTCTAGTGGAAACTACTTTCTGAAAAAAAATGGAAATATCTGCTGAGAAAGACATGGAGTTACTTCCTGGCTTCACCTACGTATACATATGCATGTGTGTATGTCCTACTGCACATGCAACCTTGGAAATGAGCATACACACATACACACATATACACAAAGCACATGTAGGAAAAATATGAAATTCACACATATACACAAGGCACAAATAGAACAAAAACAAATGACAAAATATAACATCAACATCTTAGCTCTATGGTAAACACAGCAATTGAAAATCAATCTTTTCTTTAAAAGATGTCATGTGCTATTGTTCTATTTCAGTACTATTGTTTTCTGTAGACCAGTAATATTTCTGAAACATGATATGACTGTACCGTTTGTTCAGTTAAGTTCCTTTGCTTTTAAATACAGTGTTCCTTAATTCACAGAAGATTTTGTGATATTTTATTTTACTGTCATCAACTTTTCCACAATTCTTTTATGGTTCTTATTACTTTCCTTGGCCAAGTGAGGGAAGCAGGTTCACATTCCAATTGTGTGCTAGCTGTGATAAAAACCTGGTTCTATGTAGACTGAAGTAAGTACACATGTTTAAAAGAAAAGGTATCTAAGTTTCTCTTCATCTGAGTGCACAGTCAATGCAGTAAAGGAAGAAACTAGAATGAACTACAGTATTTTAAGTTAGAATTAGAAATATCAATGCGTATTTGTTTCTTTCATTAATTTATTTATTTGCTTTACATCCTGATCACAGCCCCCACCTCCATTTCCCCCCTTCACATAGCTTATCCCCTTCCCTCCTCTCCCCTCCTCAGAGAAGCTGGAGGTCCACCCTGGGCATATAAAGTCACTGCAGGACTAGGCACATCCTCTCTCCCTGAGACCAGACAAGGCAGCTCAGTTAGGAGAACAGGATCCACAGATAGGCAGGCAACAGAATCAGTAAAATGCCCCACTCCAGTTGTTGGGGGACCTGTATGAAGATCCAGCTGCTCATCTGTTACATACATGCAAGGGGCCTATTTCCAGCGTATTTGGAACTACTCCCTCTTTGGTTTTGTGTATAATAGCAATTGTACATTTGAAGTGAATACACAGAGAAATGTGTTCAGGTAAGCAATAAACAATTAAATGATAAAAAGAACAACTATAGAGTGGAAAATTTTGGCAGAACATGCAATAAGAGATCCGTATACCTGTGGTTGGGCAGTGGGAAATTTTGGGTAAGTTATTTGAAAATTGTAATGATAATATTAATTCTGCAGCAGGATTCTGTCTGAAGAAAGTAACCTGCATTGAAGGGAACAGCACATTAATGCAAATTTACATGCATATTATCTGACCTCCTATTTTCAGAGATGCCAATATAAAACAAGTGAATAAAACTTTGGTACTAAGTTCATACTTACAGTAGTTATTCAAAGAATTTAGAGGAAAAGGGCAACTGAATGGGATGGACATTACAAATTTGGTCCTCTCTGATCAAGAATATTGAGGTCCTATTGGTGAAACGTGAGACATGAGGCTTAAGTTACACTGATGAATTTTTGTTAATGTATCAAATTCAATCACCAAACATACAACAGAGAGTTTCAATATTCAACAAAATGGGACATCAGCTTAGCAATTTAATAACAATACCAAATTGTTAGAGCCAAGATTATTTGTGAAGTACAGGGAACTGACCTGACTCCTGAGATTATTTTGACAGTTAAGGAGAAATACACACGAGAGTGGCAGTAATTCCTTAATGACACCACTATTTAGAAGCACTTGGTATAAAAACATCATGTCTGGTAACTTGCTCCAAAAGTTCAGGACTTGCTTTCACCTTCTTGATAAGTTAATGTTTTTCAACCCCGACAGTATGAATTTCTATAAAATAATACATGGTGTAGCTACAAAGCTATAAGGTAAATGTTACAGTAATCTTCTTGGTTATTAATAGACTCTCAAATGGAAAAAGGTGACCTTGAACTCCTGAGTCTCCTGCAAGTAATGTATGACAGACATCAACTACCGTGATTGGTTAAGTTGTGATCCTTTGTAATATATTTTAAGTGCGTTGGTACAGGTATTCCCTATATTCTTATACCCATTTCTGCTGTCCACTCTGTGCTTGAATATTTACAATTTAGCATTCTCTATATTTACAGTCTTTTTAAACGGTCAGCCTATAAAGGTTGTTGTCAATAAATCCATTAGCCTTGGTTTCCTTGTTACTCCCCCTCTGTCCTCCTTGAGCAAATGGCTACTGAGGATATCTTTGCAACTACACTCAACAAATGAATTTTGAGCATTTCTTTATTATTATTTGACACATGCCTAGTGAAATTTTAGCACTGGTTATAAGTGCTTTATTTGTGCATATTTCAAGGTCAGGATAACAAAGATGGCATGCATGCTAGATGATAAAGAGTTTGAACAATCTATACTTATCCATGAAGTATTTAGAGAATAGACCCATACTTTGGGTCATCAGGTCTTGACAGTAGACTTACAATTGTATCAATGAATAGTAATAAAAACATTCAAATTAGTCAAATTAGTGAAGAACGTTTCAAGCTGAAGCACCTTGTAAGTGGTGAACCATGACCATGTGGAACAAGAATGTAATTCTTTTATTTTTTTTTATTTTTCTGTAAAAGTTCAAACCCTGGGTAATGAGCAATTAGATATAGGAATGTGGGAAGGAATGTTTAACAAAGGCACAAGTCTGAGGGCAGAGAATTCAGAGAATGAGGAAAGGCAAGGGCCTTCTCTCAGGACATCATGTTTCTTGTCCTATTAAAACTGGCATTACTCAGAATTCATACCCGAATAAATTAGTAAATCCATGCATACATTTGCATATTATCTTTAATTTCTTTTCATTCATCTTATCTGTCAGTCAAGAATCTCTCTGTAAGAAAATGTTCCATAAATTATTTTAAGCATTTATTTAAGGATAAGTAAATTCTTGGTGACTAAGGTTACAAGGTCATATCTAACAAATCCATGTACACATTTTGCATCTTTCTCAGCTTTGATCTTGGTAGTCTCACTTATAGCCACCTGCTCTGGTCCACAGTGTTCACATTGTCAAATACATAGGTGTCACTGATTTATGCATTGCTGGGAATATAAGGATCATATTTAAGGGACAAAATGACTGCAAAATAATAATAATAATAATAATAATAATAATAATAATAAACAGAAAATGTTAGAGTCCCCACAGTTAAAAATAAATGAATAAAAATTCACAAACAGAAAGGTGAAATTAAACATTCATCTTTGTAATCTTCCTGGTCTTTATGAAATTGGATCCAACATATCCTGAAGCTCTTCCTAACACCTCTGAGTTTTACAATAATTTATTCATGAGTCTAGAGACTTTTTTTGCATCACTTAAATGTACCATATCTTGACAGGTTTTTTTTTTTACTTTCTTCAGGCTTATCTTGCTCCTTTGTAATTTATTTAACTATTTTAGTGTTTTAGATGTTCGTGGATTAATGATGCATTTAAACTGCTTTACAATGACCTTAGGCTAGGTAAATTACTGAAGTACTGCCAGCCAGGGATATTTATTTTCATGGCAGTAAGCATTTACTCTCTTGTTTAACCACATGGCACACAAAGTAACTGGCTGTCTTAAAATATATTCTATGAGAGTTACAAATAAATTTTATTAAGGAGGAAATAGCTATTTATAATATTGGCTCTACTATAGGCACTATTTAATTATATTTTCACTATGATTGAATAACTTTTTCCTGGCTAATAGCATTATAGTTTCAAAAGAAAGAGCACCCTCATGCAGTTCTGTACTTAGCTTAGGCTCTCTGGATGACATGTGACATCTTGGCTTTATACATGCAGAACCTAATAACTGTATTGAAGAAAATCTGGACAATATCACCTGCAATCCTGCATTTGACATTGTTAGAGCCTGTCTCTGCCACACTAGTTTTGCGTCCTCAACTTTAGGAGGGCACACCCTATGGAATGGGTTGCAAGACATCATAGTAGATATTCCTTTGTGGGGCCAAAATCCTTAGGTGAGAAAAGTAGACAGAGTCATTGGCTTGGCATTTGGTATCTCTACCAGATGGCAGAAATGGAATGCACTTTTGAGAAGCAAAGCAGAAAGTCCTGAGAGCACCCGACTAAATATTGCCCCCTTGTGGCTACGTTTTACATTCCTGTCCTAAAATTGAAAAAAAAAAAGTTTTGAACTGTCCTGTTTTTCCTGGTTATGTTTGTTCGTGGCCCCATTCACTCACCCCAACAAGAACATTCTATATGCTTATTTGAAAAAAATAACAGTAAATAACACAGAAATTTATACTGGACCTCTCTCAAAGGAAAAAAAAAAGACTCTTTTTTCTTATAATCCCAGTAGAGCATATCATGTGTGCTGAAACTTTATAATGTGTGTATTCTCATTCAAGAATAATTGTGGACATGTCGCTGTAGAGATCTTACATGGTGTGCTTGAGCACTTGGGTTCAGACCCCAGCATTTAAAAACATAGTGAAATAAGGAAGAAGAAAATATCTACGTTTTTTACTTGTACTTGAGTGGTTTCAAACACCTACTATTTGAAGATCCCATCTCTGCCGAATATCTGAAGCAAATCCGGCTCTTTGCTATATGTCTTTCTTAGCATATGGTTATAACTTTTGCCTACACATTGTAGCAAAAACTGTCCTGTTTTTCCTGGTTATGTTTGTTCGTGGCCCCATTCACTCACCCCAACAAGAACATTCTATATGCTTATTTGAAAAAAATAACAGTAAATAACAAAGAAAGCTTATTTCCATAAGCTCAAACTGTAAGAAACTCTCAACACAATGAAATAATCATTATAACGATGAGAAGCTAAAATCTAGCTTATTAATAAACATCAATCAATTGAGAAAAGAGAATACTAACATATCTATCACTGAAATTTGGTTATTTCAGAAATAAAATTTATGAGAAACAACATTTAACTTACATATCAAATATAAATTAATAAATATTTCATTGCCTTATAAACTTAATAGTTTGAATTAATTGAGCTATTAAAATCATGTGGATGAGCAAGGAAGCCTGTGTAAATTTTAACTTTTGGTTTATATAACTGGCATTACGTAAGATTAAGTTTGGGCTACTGAGATTATTTTTGTTTGTTTGTTTGTTTGTTTGTTTGTTTTCAAGACATGGATTCTCTGTATAGCCCTGGCTTTCCTGGAGCTCATTCTGTAGACCAGGCTGGCCTCTAGAAATCCACCTGCCTCTGCCTCCCAAGTGCTGGGATTAAAGGCGTGTGCCATTTATGCACAAACAGGAAACCAAAGTATGGATACCCAGAACTCACATAAGGGAAAACATAGTCCAAAAAGTAGCTATCAGCTCTCCAATAAAACCATGAGCAGAGACTAAATACTCAGTGAAAGCTGGTTGGGGAAACTAGCCTCATAAGGGAGCTCTGGACTTGACAGAGAGGCTCAGCATCAAACAATAACATGGAAGACTGAGCTAGGCTGATTCTTGCCATTTATCTTTGGCCTCCACACCCTTGTATACAGTAATGCCCATATATGTACAAGCCCACATATTACATATATATATATATATATATATATATATATATATATATGGTATATATATATATATATGGTATATATGTATTTGTGTGTGTGTCTGTGTTTATCACACATACACGTAAACGGAAATAAATATATCATCATGTCAAAAGCACGAATTGAGAAATTAAATACATGTATCAGAATTTTGTACTAAAGCCAGATGTTGGCTTTTTGTTTCTTTGCATTTGTTTATTTAATTATTTATTTATTCATTTATTTACTTATTTTAGTGTGCATGTGTGTTTGTGTGTGTGTTCACTGTGACACACAGCTTGAAATTTTTACCATGAGTTATTTACTGCCTCGGGACCATCAGTGGAACTAGTATTTAAAACTGTCTAAGACCTACATAATTTCAGATCTTGCACAAAATAAAACTTGTTTTTATCAAGTACATCTTAAGCATGACATTACAACCACTCTTTACATTGGGATGATAGTAACTATAAGAAAGAATCAATGATATTTCCAGCTTAAAATGATGTGTTTGAATCTGTAGTATAATAAAATTCTGAATTACTATTAATAACACTAGCAAAAACTTACATGGAATCTCAAAATGATCAAAGATTAAATTTTTAGTGACCAAAACGTTTTAAAATTGTAACTCTCAATAGAGGGAAAATGTCAAATATACTATGAAATTGACATGCTAGTTATTAAAATATAGATGATTACAGAACAATTCCTGCACCGAAGGCTCAGGAAGCATTGCTGATGTGGGGACAGAAAGATTGTAAGTGTCAGAGACTCAGAGGGTTTGCTGTAAGATTGTGTCTCCTATTAATGTCAAAAGCTATAAAGATCCAACAACATGATTCTGTAATCATGAGTCGAACAGGGGCAGCAATTACCAACATCCTAAGGTGGACAGCAGAGAAGTCAGAAGTTCCAAACCTATACAAAAACTGCAGGCAAATAAAGATGTGTTGAGAGGGCAAAATTGTTTTTCCAAGGGAAGAGCAGACAAACTGGTTAGCCAATATCAAGTAGTCATCCATTAAAACATATATATATGCAAAATTATAGACTGATTTACGTATATGCATCTGTTGTATGAATGTGACAACAATTAATGATAAAAGAGGCCATAACTTTTAGAGAGAGCAAAGAGTATATGAGAATATTTAGTAGGAATAAAGAGAAAGGTAAATTTATATATATATATATATATATATATATATATATATATATATATATAGTAAATAAATACTTAAAAATTATTGCAAAATTTAATCAAACACTTCAGATTTCCTTATTTAGTTGATATATATTTTTATTTAATTTAATGAACTATTTCTCATGTACTGTGTTATCAATACATCACTTGTGATACATTTTCTTTTGTCTTACAGGAGAGTTGTTCTATGTAGTAGAGTGACTGTTTATATCCAAAGCTGTCAACTGGTTTTTATTGACACACATGAGTAAAAATCACACCCAATCTAGATGAATTAGACAAATAGCACATTTCTAGAAATAGGGAAATGATTCACAGCTAATCTATAAATTAATTCTAGGTTAAATTCTGATATCTATAGGTAGGCATAAAAGATTTGAATTTTAATTTAATATTTGGTTGACAAAATTTTACATTTTATAGGGTACACTATTTTATCTCAAAACATGATCAAATCAAAGTAATTAACATTTTTGTCTCTCTTATCATTTTAATTGTTGTCTATTATTTTAATTTTTAGATTGAGTTAAAATTTATAATAGTACGGCTAATTCTATTCATCAATGGCAACCAGTTCCTTTTCATTCTGTTGAAGTCTACTTTGATGTAGATTACTCAAAATCTATTTATTTAGCTTCACTTTTTTTTCTTTTCCATTAGTACTCACATTCAAGACTACAGCATAGATTTTTTTTTTGCCACTCCATATGCTAGAGAGAATATGTGAATATGTGGTTTTATCTTGGGCATATTTCGTTTAGTGATAGACATTTCTTAGAAGATGTAATACAAAGGATTGGGAAATATATGAGATAATCCTTACATTAGACGTCAGGAAAATGTAAATCGGAACCACAGTGAGATACTGTGCCATGTCTGTCGGAAAGGGTACTGTGAAAGGGGAAAGAGCAAATCCTGGCAAAGGTGTGGAAATGGAGGGCATCTTAGTCTAATGATGGCAATGCAAACTGTTGCAGAGCTCCGCCAAAACAGTTTGGAAACTCTTCAGAAGTTAAAGATGATTTAGCAGTCTTGTTTTTGTGCACGGTCTTCAAGAAATGCAATCAGTATTTAAAAAATATATCTGTAGTCTATGTTTTCTGTGACTTTATTCACAATAAATGGCAGCTCCCACTTTTAATCCCCGCATGCAGAAGACAGGAGTTCAAGGCCAGCCTGGTCTACAGAATGAGTTCTAGGACAGTCATAGTTTCACAGAGAAACTCTGTCTTGGAAAAAAACAAACAAACAAAAACCAAAAAGAAAACAAAACAACAACAAAACCTACAGACTTACTGATGAATAACCTCACCTCTTCCTAGTTTATTTTAATCTCTGGCTGTTCTGTCTTTACCTATGTCTCTATCACTGACCCAGTAAAACTGTGTCCTCTCTATCTCTGTCTTTGTCTGTGTATGTCCCTCCCTCCCTCCCTCTCCCCCCCCCCACAGTCTCTTTCTCTCTTTGTGCTGCTCTATCTTAAATAGCTTCTTCTGTTTTCTCTCTTCCCCTGGGATTTGGTCACATCCAAATTTGTCAAATCTTTCTATGATTTTTCACTTTTTCTGCCACCAATTAGACACTACTTTCACACACAGAATGCTGCCTTCTACAAACTAACTTTGCCTTCATTGTTCTGGATTAAACGTATGTACTAAGGGCAGAGTTAGAAACGTGTTTGTTTGTTTGTTTGTTTGTTTTCAGTGAAGGGCAAAATCTCAGAGTTTACAATGTGACCAAATATCCTGGAACATTTCCCACTTTTGTCTAAGCTAAAACATGTGCACAGTTTAACATTTTACAAGAGAAACAATTATCAGTTCCACAAACTTATCAGTCTGAATGTCCTTATGAAGATCCTTTGATATGATGATCCTTCAAAACTACAGCCCCGATCATCTGTCCTTAGGAAATGTTCATTTCAGCATCAAAGTCTGCCAGTCTGATGAATGCTCTGTCCTTCTTCAGCTGGTTTGTTGAGCTGTCTCCGTGCAGAGGGATTCACCTTTTTGCATCTTCTGAGCTGCCTTTATTTATGTCTCTTCCTTCCTTGAGCTATGCCTTTCACATGGAAGCTTCTCTTATTAGATCAGATCTTTAAGAATTTTGATGGAACCCATAGTCTTTCATAGGCAAAATATCCTTATTCCCAACTTAACCCATTCCCTGAGTTTCATTCTGATGTTAAAACATCTTTAAAGTATACAGGTTGATCTAATTCAGCAATTGTTTACTAGAACCTATTGTCTTTCAGCTAATCTTATTTCCTCTTTCTATTTATCAAGGTACAATTGGATCTTTATGAGTCAACAGGTAAACTCGACCTCAAGGAACGCTAATTCCATGACTAGCTCTTAAACTTGGCTTGACTCCAGAAAGCCAGGCCCTATTCCAACCAGCAGGGCTTTGTACCAATTGCCACTGGGCTGTTGGTCTTGATTTTCAATTTCATGAAGTATCATAGGTGCACAGTTAAGTAATCCCTGCTCTCTTATTTCTTCTGTCTTTTGTCTCATAAGCCTTTGTACTATCATTGCTAATTTTTTCTTATTGTACATCAATTTTTTCAAACTTTTTTGAGAAGAAAAATTATGTTGACTCAAATTTTAAGTAGGGAGGGGTTTACTCTGGTGGTCATCATTGCAATGAGTACTGTGATGGCTTTTCCAAGTAACATTTCTATCCCCTGAGGTCCTTTCCTTTCCTTGAGGGATCTGAAATAGAGTTTCCATTTTTTTTTAATGAAAAAATAATATCTGTCTATATAATTAAAATTGTCTTTTGGGATGGCTTACTGTGATTTTATGTTGATTATGCACTGTCTCAGTGGCTCCTATATCAGCCCTTGCTCTGGGTTCAAGGCTTTTATCACACCTCAACCTGTCGAGGTGTCCCACCAAATTCAAATTCTTTCCTCTAGAGACAGTCTTAGGCAAATTTCTCCTCTACGGCTTTCTGTCAGATATCTCCTGACCTTCCAACATTTCTGATGTCTTCTGAGTGTTGGTGAACTTTTTCCAATCACTCTGGGCATCAGATGTCTCCAGATGTTAATGTAACTTTTATTCTCCTGGGTGTTGCCTCAGAGGCATACTGTGCCTCTCTGCTAACCTGGGCCTACTTCTGGAAGCCTCTTGCCTCCATGCAATCTACTCTTCTCCTAGAATGTTTCCAGCCTCTGAGACCTACTGCTGAAAAAGCTCAGCCTTTATTGTCCTTCCTGATCTCTGGCTGGCTGATACAATTCAGCTGTTATGGCTCAAAATTTCTCTCCTAGTCAATTTAGTTTCTCTCAGTTTCTGACTGAATTGCTCTACTTGGCCTCAAACTAACTCTAACAATCTGTTCTAATCTTGTGGCTTCTCATTCTATGGCTTCTCTGTCTTTACCTGTGTCTAGCATTTTCTCTCTTCAACCTGTTTCTGTAAAACTGTCCCAAGAAAACTGCCCACACCCCTTTCTTGTGCTGCTTTGCCTTAAGTAGCTTCTCCTTTTCCCTCTCTTCTCCTAAGAGTTGGGCATATTTTATTCTGTCAAATCTTTTTCTTATTCACCGCCTTTTCTGCCACTAAATTTGACATCACTTCCAAACATGGATGCTTTCTTCTACAAAATAATTTTACTTTCATTGTTTTGGATGAAAGGTGTGAACAGTGAGCTGAGCCACACTCTAACTAGAAACAGATTTTTCCAGCAAACATGATCACACAGTCCTGGGGTTCAAATGTGATTGCATATCGTACAACATAGTAATATTCTATTATATATTCTACAATATGTATACTCTAATATATAATGTTCTAATATATACAATGTTATATATGGTATATGGTATAAGGTATATGATATATACCTTATATAATATACATCAATGTTGTATATATCATATATATCATAAAGGTATAAACTTTTGCATTTAATCTCTTTCCCTTAGAACATACAAAAAGAATGATACTTGTTTGCATTGTATCACAAGCTTGTTTATGCAGTTTGTATTCTATTGAGATTTACGTTCCACTTATAGTCAATTCACAAGTGCTAAAACAGATTAGATACTATATGTTCAATGTAACCCATTCAATATATCTTCCATTATGCTTCAATATTATCACCACTCGTTGGCAAGAATATCTTGATCTTATCATGCCCTCCTCATAATATTTTCCTCCCTTTAATGAAATTAGCTTCATTAAAATAGAGAACAGCCACACAATATATGATATAATATATATAGAAAGAATATATTTATTAGGAAATATATACATAATAGAAAATTATTCAGCCATGAAGAAACATTAAGTTCTCCCATTTTTATCAAAAGGATGAAAACTAGGAGATATCAGGCTAACTGAAGCAATCCACATACACAGAGTCACAGGTAAAGAGATATTTAGATCAACTGTACAATTCACTGCAAGTTTTGCCTCTCTTTATAAAAATTACACCATTGACCTTTCCTAGAAGATAGTCTGAATCCAAGTAGTCTAATTTTTCAATTGAAAAAAAATAAATTGAAAGTACAAAAATGTCTTCTTAAAACTGAGCATGCAACAACTAATCTCTGTTTGTTTGGGGGTTTTTTTGGTTTTCTTTATTTTATTTATTTTATTATTATTTTTTTTTTTTTTTTTTTGGTTTTTCAAGACAGGGTTTCTCTGTGTAGCCCTGGCTGTCTGGAACTCACTAGTTAGACCAGGCTGGCCTTGAACTCAGTAATCAGCCTGCCTCTGCCTCCCAAGTGCTGGGATTAAAGGTGTGCGCCACCACAGCATAAACTTAGGTCTAGGCATGTTGGTACACATCTTTAATTTTTTAAATTTATTTTATGTATATGAGTATACTGTTGCTATCTTCAGACACACCAGAAGAGGGCACTGGATTTCACTACAGATGGTTGTGAGCCACCATGTGGTTGCTGGGAATTGAACTCAGGACCTCTGGAAGAGCAAACAGTACTCTTAACCACTGAGCCATCTCTCCAGCCCCTCAACAATTAATCTCAATGATGTTAAAGTGTATTTTTCAAAATCTGCTTAACAGAATAATTTATTGAAGTAGCAAGCACAATGAGAAACGTTTCTCACATGATAATTTTATTCATTTCTTAAGTATTCATTAATGTTTAAGTATCATTAACCCATCACTAGAATGTCTAGATATTTGCAATAGTAATTAAATTTTATTTATATTTTTTATTAATTTTTTGAAAAACAAGTAACTTTTGCATGTATGCTTTGTTGTGGTGGTGTTACACAATCATATGTTCCAAGTGTGGGGGATATAATACATTTTACTTGAATTCATTACTGGAAATGTGACATTTAAATGACTCAACTGAGGTTTGCCAAGCGTATATTGTTTGTGTGTATGTGTATGTTCTTATGTGCAAAAGTTCATGTGTATGTGCATGTGTGTCATGGTGTGCATGATATTTTCAAGGGACATTTATCAAGAGCTGTCTCTCCACTGTGGGGACAGCCACACTTACCTATTAAAATAGGCTAGCTGGCCAGTGGCCTCAGAGATTCCCTTGTATCTGCCCATCCAGCACTTATACCTAGCTATTTAAGTGAATCTGAGAATTAAACACAGATAATCATGATTGAGAGACACCTAGCTCAGAATAAGATTCTTCAGATATTAAGGGTCTTCTTTCAAAATTTTAGTTATCACCTTATTTCTTTTGTTTATTTAATTTTTTATTCCCTAACATGCAATCACCAAAAAAATATGAAAGTTTGCATTTAATATGTATGTCCTTTAGAGCGTACACAAAGATACTTCGGTGCATCCTGCCACAAGCTTGTTTATGTAGTTTGTCTTCTATTTAAATTTACTTTCCATGTATAGTCAATGCACAAGTTCCTTAAAATGCATTAGATACTACATGTTCAATACAATCCAATCAATATATCTTGAATTATGCCTCAATATTGTCACTATTCATTGGCAAGAATGCTTTGATCTCCTCATGCCCTCCTCAGAATATGTTCCTCCCGTTTATGAAATCAGTTTCATTAAAATACAAAACAGTCAATATGTTGACTCCAAAAACATTGGAATAATAAAGAAAACTTCTATTAGGTGGGAATCTAATTGTGCGTATAAGGAAAGAGCTCAACCACTGATCATCACCAGATGCACTAGTTTAGTCTTTAATGCTCTTTATACTAAGCATTGCCTGAAACTCCTATGTCAGCACTATAGCTGGATGCAGTCTGTAGGCTTTAAAATGGAACATGGTGTTTGAACGATCACCGGTGTTCTGTATTATAAATTTCTGTACAAATAGGTAATTTTATAAAACACAAGTGGATTGGCAACAGCAAATAGAAATTTTAACATGACAAAGAAAATTAACATATAAATGGCATAGAACTGGATGAATCAAGAAGTACAAAGGACACATTTTCTTGTCATACTGACATTCTTGGTGATGATCTAATTAGTGCAATTATAGGGACTGGGGACAAATGCCTATCATAATGACGAATGTTGCAGAGTGGTAGCATACGCCTTAAATCCCAGGACTTCAGATGCAGACGCTCATGAATCTCTGTGAGTTCCAGGACAGCCTGGTCTTTGTAATGAATTCTTCTGGTCTACATCCTACAGTGAGTAGGAGATCAGTTAAGTCTATATATGAAGACCACATTAATTAATTAATTAATAATTAATTAATAATGAACTGTAAGTTTTTATAATTTAGAGCATACTTTGCAAAATATACTTTCTGATATGGATTCTATCTACATTTATAGTTCTTCAAACTCTTGTCTGGTCTTAGACTTCTGCTGTTGCAACTTAACAAGGGTTAACACTGTAGTAACCAAAATTTTCAGCTATTTAGAGACTATATCCTACACATGGTGTGTAACACATCTGTTTTATATTAACATAAGCCTAGTGGTTGTACAATGTATTAGTCTTTCTTTATTGTACCTTCTAATGTCAGTTGAACTACAAATTAATGCAATCGCAGGCATTAATGATGAAGTTTTAACCATAAGTGTTTATTAGTCTTATCTTTTAAATTCTAGAAATAAGTTGCAACTCTTACTATTCCTGGGTCATTTGGAGCAAGTAGGGACTGGAGTCAATTCTTGGCTCAAGACATGATACAAATTATTGTTCCAAAAATATATAGTTAAATTTATCCTCACCTTTACCATTTGGTTAATTAACTCTACTGTGATTTTAATATTTATATTAGAGGAATTTTTTTCTTCTATTCAGGCACTCTTATTACTTTATTGGGAAAGCCTGGGTCTTTTGATGCCTGCCAAGTTTCTGTATGGATAATAGAAGTCCATGGTGTTTTTGGTTCCATCTTCTCTTTCAAACTGCTAGCATTTATTGGAGTTGTTGTTTTCAGATGTGAAGTTTGGAATAGCATTATGCTAATGCCCCAGGGCAGTTTACTGACAGGATTGATTATAAAATAGAAGCAAATGCAACTGTCCAGAGCTCTTTGCACCTGTGTGTGCTATATGTGAGTTTGTGACAACTCGAGAGTGGAAGTAGTGGTGATTTCATTTAGCAAAAAAAAAAACAATTCCCTCAAGAACTGATATAACAGTGAAAAGTGCTCTCAAGATAATGTGAAACATATAAATAAATGGCACCAAGAGGGTTGCATTGTGAAGATAACAAGCAATTTAGTCGGCAATGGTTGCTCTAGCAGATAGGCTTTTGTGGAGGCGCCTGTTTCCAGCTGATTGAGATCTCTGCAGTCTCCTGCTTTCTTGTTCCATTACAATCAGCATGAAATAGTGTAACCAGCATATCTTCAGCTTTGCTTGTCTCCAAACCTGTAGACATTAATCT
>NW_021620988.1:4647356-4731340 GCF_004785775.1 Grammomys surdaster
CTAGTCTCTCTCTTCTCAGAGAAAAGGTTGACATAAAAAATTAATGACATCAAGATTAGAGACGAGGTAAGTATGTGACCATGTGATGACCTTATAAGACTCTAAAGGAAATTATGGACAGAGTATAAACCAAATGGTAGGGTTAATGTTTATTCATAAACTTACATTAGTAATTATTCATGTTAATATCAATGTTATATTAAGAAACTTAATGCTTCCTGAGCTGTCAAGATTGTTCAGTGGTTAAGAACATTGATCACTGCAGAGAATCTGACTTTAGTTCCCAGCACCTACATTGACAGCTGCCAATTTCCTCTAACTTCAGTCTTACGGAATCCATCACCTTCTGGCCTCTGTAGTCATCTGCATTAATGTTCACATGCCAACATAAAAGCACTTTCATGCACATACGCTCATATGTGCACACACACACACACACACACATAATAAATTTAAACATGAAATTGTTTGCTTTCTGTTTTCAAAATGTGACATAGGAAGTAGATGTACCAATGTTAATGTTATATTTTAGCTTCTTTGAGTTCAGTTATCATCATAAGGCTTGTTCTTATTAATAGATTATAGACATAAGGTGCAAGTATCACTGCTACCCAAGGATGGTAGAAAGTAGACTGCTGTCTAGAACCTTTCCTCTTCATTTAACCAATGTAAGACAGAGAAACCAAACATCTCAAGGATGGAAAAGACCAGGCTTGTGTGTTATTGCAAGAAGCAACTAACTTGTGAAATAGCAACATTTACCTTGTATTGTAAAGATAATGAGACAAATCACATTTCCGTATTAAACACCTAGCATGTAGAGTGACTTTGTGATAACACTTGAAAATAATGGAATAAATATAGGTGGAGAGTGCACTCTGTAATTCATTATCAAATAAATGTGAACATCCTCATCACAGTAGATGCTGAATGTAATATTCTCCACTGGAGGCAACAATGAGACTGACTCCATAAGGTCTCAGAGGAGTGCAGACTTCTTTTCTTCATCTGTCAAAACATACCTAGTTACCTGCCATGATATTATGATAAATATAATATTCTCAACTATTTTCACTATTTGTTATTCATCATTTATTATTTATTTTCTGCTCTTGTTTTTATTTTTGCTTATTTTTTCCTTTGTGACAATACAACTCTAATGGTATCACAGTTCTTTCTTGTTATTTATGCATTTTTGTAGATTCTGCATGCCTTCAAAATCACTTATACACTTTGATGAACTTGTTATCTTGAAATGGTTGACCAGAAGGTTTTCATGTCCTTTGTCTGATTGTGCAACATGTAGAAATAACTGAATCTCCTGATGACATTATTTTCAAGGGTTACCACAAAGACACTCCATATGCTAACTGTTTAATGAAGAAATAGAATTCTTTCATTCACATGAATGACATGAATTCATTAATATGACAATTCAAAGTCAATGTTATCACTTATTGAGCAAAGTTGTTTCTTGCAATAATTTACAAGATGAATATCTTTCAATTTTTATTGGATGTTTTCTTTATTTACATTTCAAATGTTTCCAGGTCTCCCCTCTGGAAACTACCTATCCCATCCCTCCTCCTCCTCCATCTATGAGGGTGCTCCCACACCCACCCTCCCACTCCCGACTTCCCACCCTACCATTCCCCTACATTAGGGCATTGAACCCCCATAGGACCAAGGGCCACTCCTCACACTGATGTCCAACACTGTCATCCTCTGCTATATACAAAACCGGAGCCACGGGTCCCTCTTTGGTTGGTGGTCCAGTTCCCAGGAGCTCTGGGGGATCTGGTCAATTGACACTGTTGCTCCCTCCCCACGGGGCTGTAAACTCCCTCAGCTCCTTCAGTCCCTTCTCCATCTACTCCATCTGTGACCCTCGCTCAGTCCAATAGTTGACTGTCAGCATCTGCCTCTGTATTTGTCATGCTCTAGCAGAGTCTCTCAGGATACAGCCATATTAGGCTCCTGTCAGCAAGCACTTCCCAGCATCTTCAATAGCATCCAGCTTTGATGATTGTATATGGGATGGATCCCCAGGTGGGGCAGTCTCTGGCTGACCTTTACTTCAGTCTCTGCTCCACACTTTGTCTCCATATTTCCTCCTGTGAGTATTTTGATCCCCCTTCTAAGAAGCACTAAAGCATCCATACTTTGATCTTCTTTCTTCTTGAGCTTCATAATGGTCTGTGAATTGTATCTTGGGTATTCTGAGTTTGGGGGCTAATATTCACTTATCAATGAGTGCATAACATGTGTGTTCTTTTGTGACTGGATTGCGTCACTCAAGATGATATTTTCAAGTTCCATCCATCTGCCTGTGAGTTTCATAAAGTCATTGTTTTTAATAGCTGAATAGTACGCCATTGTGTAAATGCACCACATTTTCTGTATCCATTCCTCTGTTGAGGGACATCTGGGTTCTTTCTATCTTCTGGCTATTATAAATATGGCTGCTATGAACATAGTGGGGCATTTGTCCTTGTTATGTTGGAGCATCTTCTGGGTATATGCCCAGGTGTAGCTGGGTCCTCAGGTAGTACTATATACAATTTTCTGAGGAACCTCCAGTCTGATTTCCAGAGTGGCTGTACCAGCTTGCAACACCACCAGCAATAGAGGAGTGTTCCTCTTTCTCCACATCCTTGCCAGCATCTGCTGCTACCTGAGTTTTTGAACTTAGCCATTCTGACTAGTGTGAGGTGGAATCTCGGGTTCGTTTTGATTTGCATTTCCCTGATGACTAAGGATGTTACATCTCTTTAGGTGCTTCTTAGCCATTCAAGTTTCCTCCGATGAGAATTCTGTTTCACTCTATTCCCCATTTTTTTAATAGGGTTATTTGGTTCTCTGGTGTCTAACTTCTTGAATTCTTTGTATATATTGCATATTGGCCCTCTGTTGGATACAAGATTGTAAAGATCTTTTCCAAATCTGTTGTTTGCCATTTTGTCCTATTTTTTCCCTATATGTTGGTTGACAGTGTCCTTTGCCTTACAGAAGCTTTGTACTTTTATGAGGTCCCATTTGTCAATTCTTAATCTTAGAGCATAAGCCATGGGTGTTCTGTTTAGGAACTTTTCCCCTGTGCCCATGTGTTCAAGGCTTTTCCCCACTTTTTCTTCTATTAGATTCAGTGTATCTGGTTTTATGTGGAGGTCCTTGATCCTTCTAGTTGAGGACCAAAGATGTTCTTCACCTGTCACCTTCCAAAGATGAGATCGACAGTAGGAGGCAGTGCAGTGCAAGAAGCACTGGGTCCTGGGTCAAGGCTTTGCATATTAATCCTCTAGCACCTCTTAATTTGGGAGCCTCAGGTGAAGTCACATAATGCTGAATAATTTATCACTGTACTATAAGGATAATAGAATGTAATGATATGAGGGTTTTTCAGCCATAAAATCAAGATCTGTCTATCTATTCACCTTCCTCTGAGGCTCTATGAGGTAGTCAGTGTTTTACTAAGTCATCAGACAGTTTTGTGGTCACACCAAGACTATACTGTAGCTTTGCTAAAATATTCTCTCAGTTATGTTTTAAAGTACACAATAGAACGATATGAGTATGCTCTTATTATTTTCAATTCTACTTGCTTTGGAATATGAGAATACAGAATGAACCACTTGAAGTGAGAGAATTTATTCTTGTGCTAAGTCAACATGTTTTAACTCTTCCTATGAATCAATGATCATATAGTTTGACTATTTCTTTAAAGATCTGTAGGCAGTTCGCATTTATTAGCAAGTATTTTGTTGTTCTCTGAGAAGCATCTCAGCATATCTTAATACTGTTTGTGAGCACAGTGATGATATTGTTTTCCAAAGTTTTATTCATCTTCCTTCCATAAAGTATGCTGATACTTTTTCAAAATTAATAGTGCTTCTTGACTAGTAAACCGCGTATTTAATGTTTAGAATATCACTATGATATATGTGTGCAGTGTTACAGAAGCAATTGAAACAATTAAAATTATAGTAAAATTGCTTTTCTTAAGAAATAGTCCTGCATTTAAAAGTGTTAAATAAGTTACAGAAATCTCGATGGCTATCAATGTTTTCATATGATTAAACACTAGCATCAACGAATATTCTTTAGATAAAGTCTCTTCAACATTATTATTTTGATAATACATCTTAAAACATCATGACATTATTTAGATATAGTTGTAATAAATAATTTTTATATACTTAAATATATTAAAAGTCCATGCCGTGTTGAATTTTAATATTTATTTATTTATTTATTTATTTATTTATTCATTAATTTACATTCCAAATGTTGCTATCCCCCGTCCCTCCCTCACATAGTCCCTCCTTCCATCTCCTCTCCTTTTCTTCTCTGAAAAGATGAAACACCTCAAGGGTTCCCCCCAAGCTTGGCACTTCAAGTCTCTGCCAGATTAGGCACATCCTCTCCCACAGAAATCAGACAGTACGGTCATAGAGACTGAACTGCACGTCAGCTACATATGTGCCACGGCCTCGTTCCAGGCCTTGTATGCTCTCAATAGATGGCTCAGTTTCAGAGAGCTCCCAGGGTCCAGGTTAGTTGACTCTTGTTCTTCCATTGGTGTTCCCTTCTCCTTCAGAGCCTTTAATCCTTTCCCCAATTCTTCCATAAGTGTCCCCAACCTCAGTCCAATGTTTGGCTGTGGGTATCTGCATCTGTTTCAGTCCACCAATAGGTAGAGCTTCTAAGAGGACAGTTATGCTAGTCTCCTGTTGCAAGCTTAACAGAGTATATCATTAAAATATCCAGAATTAGTCCTTGCTCATGGGATAGGTTTTGAGTTGGGCTGGTTTTTCGTTGACCTTTCTTTCAGTCTCTGCTCCATCCCTGCATTTTGTTTAAACAGAGCAAATTTGGTGGCGAAAGTTTTGTAGGTGGGTTGTTGTCCTTTTTGCTCCATTCGGGGTCTTGTCTGGCTACAGGAGGTAGCCATTTTAGCCACTGTTCCCACTGTTAGGCATTTTGGCTAAGGTCACCTGTATTGACTTCTGGGAGCGTCTCGATCCCAGGTCGCTGAGACTTTCTCAGATTCTCTCTTCCCTCTTCCCTCAAACCCTGTCAACTACAGATTTTCATTCATTCTCCTGGCCCTCTGTACCTCTCTCATATTTCCTACACCTGCCTCCTCGTTCTCCTCCCTCTCCCCTGTCCACCCAGTCCCTCCCTCCCTCTGCACATTACTGCATAATGTGTTTGAATCACTCTGTTTCTGCAAAGTTAGGTAATGTGAAAAGTTTGACAATGTTTCCATTTTATTATGTACATTTTTTTGGTATTTTTTTCACTTACTTTTCAGGAGGGTTAGACTTCATGGGAGTAGCTTCTATCATTACTAGGAGAAACATTCTCACAGAAAATCCCTGATCTTCTGGCTCTTATAATCTTTCCACCCAATCTTTCTCAATGTTCCCTGAGATGTAGGTTCAGAAATTGTATTGTATATGTAAGACACGGCTCCATAACTCTGTATTTTGATTGGCTATGGTTTCTGTATGTTCCACAGAGAAGTTTCCTTGGTGAGAGGCAAAGACTACCTCAATGTATGAGTATAAGAACCACTATGTAGAGTGTAGTTAGTTATTACTCTGGTTTAATAAACAGGTAACTAGGTTCTTCTTCAAAAGCAAGAGTTCAACAGCCCCTGGTAGTGGGCTAGTTTGCTAGTACAATACATAACTTCCCTCTTGTTGAGTATGTCTTAAATCCAATTAGAGAACTGTTATTTACTACCAAGATATGTGTGCCATTACTATAAAGCTAGCCCTCCAAAACTTCAATCCAATTTTAGTTCAGGAGCAACAGTACCCTGTGTCTGAATGACTTGGTGTCTTAAGCAATAGGGACTTATATTTCGCCTCTATGAGGCAAACAAGGGCAAAAGGCTGTATATTTTTGGAGTCTCTTGGACAACTATGATCAAAACCTTTATTTTTAAGTGTGTGTGTGTGTGTGTGTGTGTGTGTGTGTGTGTGTGTGTGTTAGCAATATGTGCACATGAGTGCCAATGTCTGTAGAGGTTGGGCATTTGGTCACGTTTAGCTGAGTTACAGGCAGTTGTGACCCTTTGAGTTTTGATACTGCGAATTCAGTTCTTCAGAAAGTATAACACGACTTTTAGCCACAGAGCCACCAAGCCGTCTCTTTTTCTCCTTGATAATTGGTTAGAGTGGCTGTCACCTGGTAAAACCCTGAGGAGCAATGAGTTTTATGTAAGCTAATATATCTAAGATATTGAAGCTTTCAAACTATGTTTCTTCTTATAACAAAATTGACTTTGCTTCTGTGTGTTCTGTCCCCAACTCATGTATGTGATGGCATGTAAATATATATTCCATTATATTAACTATGAAAATATGGCTTAATAAAATGATATAAGAATGAAGCCATGAGATATTAAGGATTAATCTAGATTGATGTTACCTCTATATTAAAAACATTCAAATTTCTTTTTGGTATTTTTACATTCAATTTTACAGAATTATACTGGTATTGTATTGGTACATATGTTTTCTTGTTACAATATAGTATTAATACAATAGAAAAATGTATTCATTTAGACAGGAATTGATTGCTAAATATTTTGGCTTTTTATTACTTGTCTGATTAAAATCATAAATACTTTTAGAGCTTAGCCACATGAACTAGAATCATTTATCTACATGAATCAGGTTATTAAAGATTGTGCAGGTTAGTGATTTAGTTGATTCTTATCAAACAGATTAAAGTCTTCTAATAGTCATTCTAAGCTCAAGGACATAAACGGTGATGGTATTTCTAGACACCTGAAACATTGCAACAAGATATAAGGATATTTTCTTTCTTAATTTTGCTTTGCTGATGCTACAAATATGAAAGACTAACATGTGCTGTTTCCTTCATTCATAACTGAATGTTAATGCATTTTTTAAACCATGTGAAATAAAATCTAGGCTCTGTTTTCTAAACCAAGTCATTAAGTTTAAGCTCCTGTGTTTTTACTTCTCTGGGTTTAATTCTCATATTATTGAAAAGAAGTTATTTTCAATTCCACTTTTACTGCCTATATTCCTTAATATCATTCCAGTTCTGTGTTTGCTTTACTTGGTTTTGCTTATGTTCTGTTTAGTTTTCTTTGTTCTGCTTTGTTTTGAGATAAAGTCTCACTTTGTAATCTGCAACAATCTGCCCTCTTGCCTTTGTCTCCTTAGGGTCACACTCTAATATTAGTTTGTACTACAGCCAGGACATTTTCTAAAGTAAATTAGCTATACAATCTTGCTTCTGTGTATTGACAATCAATGTAACAATTTGGAGCATCAGAAATTGATCAGGTTTAGTGAAGGATTAAATAAGAATAAAGGAAAAAAGAGTAGCGTTACTAGTTGTACTTTTGCTCATGATGGAGTAGAAGAAATACTTTACTGTAGGAGAATTTTGAATGTGCTTGCAACCACTCTGAAGAGAGAGACCTAGTTACTGAGTTCTTTCAATGAGAGGTTGGTTTTGGTTTTCCGGGCATGGAACTACATTTTAATCTACTCTAAACCATGTACATAAAAAAATAGAATCAAATCTCTTGTGAAAGTAAGTCTTGCTAACACATAATCATTCTGGAATATCACTTTTCACACATAGATAATTGCAATTCTAAATTAGACTATGTATTAATACAGTAAATAAAGAGAATAATAATAAGCAAAATAATAAGTAAAGATGATAAGTGTCTACTCTAGATTTTAAAACTTGTGAGGGATTTTCCACGGGTTAGTTTCTCAACAATACAAAAAATTAGCAGATGTGATACTTGAACAATGAATACAGAAACACATTTGTTTCTTATAGCTTTTATTTATTTTTAAATGCTTATTGGCTTTATTGACATTTTAATAATATGACATTTTAATAAGTATGTCTGGTGTTTGTAATTTACAAAGGAAATAGTGAAGTAAATAGTGGAAACAAATTTGAGTGTGAAACTAAGAACATTTTAATTTACTCATTATTCACTTTATTTCCCATAGCCATATATACTATTTAAGTCTTAAAACTAAGTTGTATCTTCCTTTTCTATCATATGCTTTACATTGAGTACAAATTTAGTCTGTCTCTAAGTATCAGATTGGAATTTTCGACAGTCTTTATTGTTTTATATCTTTGGCAGTATCAATGAAAGATTATCATCCCACTAGAAAGATAAGACCAATTGCTTTAAAACTAAACGGAGTAGGGCTGACTCAAAGAAAGAAGGTTCATTAAAACCCCATAGAAGAGCCTTCCTCAGCCTTTCCATATTGCCCTCAACAATGGTTGAAGGTAGCTATATATTATGTTAATTTCTTGTGACAACAAAATTTACCATAGGCTTTGAGAATGAGAAGAGTATTGTAACTTTCTCACATGCCTTTCTAGTTACCTGGGAGCAAGCTGAATTGCATAGATTGGAAGCTGCTGTCTTACTTTTCAGCTCCAAAACATTATTTTTCTGAATGACTCCAAGGAAACAATGCTTTTTTCTTTGGGTTTATTGCTGAACTTAATCATTTAATTAATGATTTGTGAGAACTAAAGAAGACATAAAGTGAAATATTTGAATTTAATCTACCTTCAGCGATGGGAAGATAATGGCAGATGCATTTGTCTAAGCAAATGGATCAAGATAGTTGTTTTACATTCTTATAATGGATTTTCTAAAGGGTTTCGAGACAGAAAGCACCACTTCAAAGTTAAAGAAGCAGAGAATCCTTTCTGTGTTGCTTCTGAGTAGATCTAGAGATGCAGTGGGCAACAAAAGATGAGCAACAGGGTTTCACTCAAAAGCTATCATCAGAACTGAGTGCATACAGGATCTTTTTAGGCTTGAATGCTTAGAAAACATACTCATCTCTTTTGAAGTTGTCCATTTTGTGCACAGCTCCCATTCACATCATCTCATCACTAAGTCATGGTCCTACTTTGTGCCCTCTTCAATCTTAAAGCAATATCCACCATTAGCCATTGAGTGGCAACTACTCTGAAGATACTGGAGTATCTAAGGTCTGCAAATGGGATCCTTGGATTACCTTGTTGATACACCTTAAGCTTCTTGGAACGGAGTTACATTTCGAGCAGCATAGATACCTGCCACAGCTCCATGTGTCCTCTTGTAATTGTCGACTTTTGCTAAAGTAATTCTTGTCATAAAATGACTTATTGGCACAGTTGGCCTTGTTCACAGATACCTGATAGACAGCTGTTACTAAGGAGAATACATAAGACATTTAGGTAGCATTTTGGGTAATTCAAGCTTATCAAACAGATAAAGCTAACTGGGTAGATTATTAGAAATTAAACTTTAAAAAGCATTTTATTGATTCCTTGAGTTCACAATGTGTACCCCAGTCCTGCTCTTCTTCCTGTCCCCTACTTTTTTATTGGATATTTCATTTATTTACATTTCAGATGTTACCCCCTTTCCCCATCCCCCCTCAGAAACTCCCTATCTCATCCCCCCTCCTCCAGTTCCCTCTTATCTACCTCTCACCCTTCTGCCCACCCCTGAAAACACACACACGTACACACACAAATATAGTCATAGAGATAGGTCAACTGCTCCAAACATCTCCTGTAATTGAGGACTCACACAGTTCCCTCCAGCTCCAGGAAAACAACTATTTTCTCAGGGTCTCCATACATTTGGCTCTCTGAGAAAAATTATATATTTTCAAATGTTGATTATGCAGAAACACACACATGTGCACACATACAAACCACAACAATACATAGAGTACATCTCATAGTGGAAGCTGTAGTATGTCACAGTGTGTTGCAGAGTATATCACTCTGTCCACACGTGTGCAAGTGGAAGCCCAAGAACAACAGGCTCATATGTTCGGAGTCCAATGATATTCTATGCTTTTCCTGTTGGCACTGTCTACAAACATACCAAACACCCAGTAGCACTGTGGCATGCATGAATGGATGCAAATTATGACCAAAAAAAAAATGAGGCTGCCTAGTAAGGTCTTTTCCTCAAGTTCTTTGGTTCATGACAAGTCACCTTCTACCCTTCTCTATTTATATTAAAAGTATAGCTGATTTCCACAATATGCATTTCATCTATTGAAAATATAATAGGTTTTTACTTAAGGAAAGTTTTAGCAACAGAAAGGTTGTATGAGATGCTAGGCATGGGTGAGGATCTCAGTTTGATTCTCCAGTCTCATAATAAAAAAAATATTCAGTAAAATGTACAAACCTATCTTCAGGGAATTTCCCTGCTGCTCTACATTTTCAAAATCAAAGAGCCACTATTAATTCATTACTATTAATTAAGTTTCAAATCTCACACTAGAGCTCACACATATGTTTCCTGGATTTTGATATATGTATAAGAACCTATCTATCTATACATAGTCCAGGAGATAGGTTAACTGCTCCAAACATCTCCTGTAATCCTTGAGCACTCCCACACTTCCCTCCAGCTCCAGGAAAACGACTATTTTCTCATGGTCTCCGTATATTTTGCTCTTTGAGAAAGATTACGTATTTTCAAATGTTGATTATAAAGCCTGTAATATTATCACTTATTTGCTTTAGCATTATAGCTTAAGCTTATTCCATATACTTTTTAGGGGTCAGCAGCTCATTTTATTTCAATGTTGAATATGATTTTATTGTGTCATATAATAATTCCTTTTTTTCATTTTCTCCACTCAGTGATATCTTGGTTGCCTCTAGGTTTTGGAATTAATTAATGAAGTTATTATAATAATCACATGCCAAATTTATATGTATACAAATTTTATCCTATTTAGGAAAATATCAAGAAACAGAATAAAGATATACGAACAGCTATAAGGAGTTGCCAAATGGTCTTTGAAGGACAATCTCTATATATTTTAAAGTACCCAGAGCAATGTCCTGAAGTTCCTAAAGTTTTATATCCTTAAAAATATTTCGCACTACCACTGTTTTTCATTTATTGATTGTAATCAATGCATAGTAATATAGCAATCAAATTTTAGTTTTACTTTGAAATTATCTGAACTTTTTGTATTTGAGAATATTTTAAGAAATTATATGTAATTCTGCTTAGTTTTTCTATATTTTTGTCTACTTATGCATTTGTTTTGTTATTTGGCTTTTGTTTGTTTCTTTGCTTGTTTGTTTTTTAAACACAGTTTCAAGCTATGGCACTTACTCTCTTAGAACTTGACCTGTGTACTAGACTGTCTTCGAACTCAAAGATCTGCCCTCCTCTGATTCCTTAATACAGGGATTAAGAGCATGTGCCACCGCTGCTAGGCTCTTATATTCTCTATTTTTAAATGCATTACTTGCTTACTTATTGCTGAAGTTTAGGAGTTATTTATATATTTTTGAATACTGATTATTTATTAGACATGTTTTTATAAAGATTTTTCTAGTGAGAGGCTTATCTTTCAGCATATTTTAAAGATTAAAAAGTTTATAATTTTAAATGTTTAAGATTTCAATATGGAGGGAGGGCTCTGCATTTGATGTTTATGTAAGCAGTTGTTACCAAAGCCAGGATTATCTAGATTCGCTTATATTCTTGTTACTGGAGATTTATTTCTTTTGTAATTTAAACTTAGGTCTACATACCATTTTGAGTTAATTAATGTGAAAATTAAAAGATACATGCATAGTCAATGCTTTTTCCACCTCAATTGCTCCAAACTGAATCTAAAAGATAAGTGTCCAGTTTGAGTACTGATGTGATTTGTTAACTTGTTTTCTTTTGCATGTAAATATCTAGTTATCACATTTGCTGTGATGATTATCATGTTCCATTTTTCATATTAGTACCTTTTTAAAAACCATCTTAATTCATCTGTATATATTCATAGAAATTCATTCTGTTTCATTGATTACTTTGCCTATATTTTTCTTACTATCTATTACTGATTGCTTGCACTTCATAAAAAGTCATAACTTACATTGCTATCAACCTTGAGACTTGTTTTTGCATCAGTAGCATCCCATTTCTTTTTCACAAAATTCTCCATTTCAGCCACATATTCTTTTAGGAGACATTGTAGTGTTCATGAAACATTAAAGATCTGTGGTTATATAATAAAAAATTTATTGTATAAGGAACATATTACAAATCCAGAGATATATAGACAAGTCATGTTTTACTAATTAATTCAGACACAGATCCAGAATCTATATGTGGCTTCTGATAAAAATGTCACTATCTAATACACATACATACAACTATGAGTATACATACTAAGTGTCTTTGTTTTGAGAGGTATCTAGTAATATTTTTAAGTATAGTAGATTCTTACCCTTTTATTCAAGAATAAAGGTGAATTGCATTTCAGTGTGGGAAATTACTTTGGAAAACATGAACTATTGCAAAGGGTTTTTGTAAAGCAACAATGCAGAAAGGTTGGAATAAAGAATGCAACGTGCGAAAAAAAATGCCTAGGACGTTGAGCTGATGGATTGAACCCAGACAATCTTGGCTTTAAGTCCCTGGAAACCCATAAGGAATGGACTGATAAAATTCAACAACAGGCAGAGAACCATTTCGTAAATTTAAGATTTAGTCAGAGAACACCAGTTTTGGGCACAGTCAATTCACTGAAATGTGTGGAACATAGTTGCTATCATCAAAATGAGAAGGGAAAAACTAAGAGGATTAACGATGCAATTATGAGGACTGAAGCTAGAATGTCCAATTGTGTCAGGTGCACAAGTAGAAACAAAATATCTGGTGACTTTTTCTTTTGGTAGTTGATGATACGGCAGGTTTTTCCTATAGTATTCTGACTAAAATTAGAAAGGAGCTGCTTATAGGCATATTTTTAGTTTCAGATGAAGCAGCGGTTGCTTCCCAATGCATATGGTCTTTGAAAACAAGAAGGATCAAGGGAAACTTCCAATGTTTGTACAATATATCCATGTTTCTTGCACTTCAGAGCTCTTGCCCCTGACTCAACCTACTAACTAACAGCTACTGAAAGAAACAATGACTGAGTCAATAATGTGAGCAGAGGAACACTGGCCACACAGTACTATCTGCTGTCATCTCATTTCCTAGTTTGATGAATTAATTAGACATACCCCAGGGATGTGAATATTTTTTTTTGAGTGTTCATTTATAGGCATGCTAATGTAGTATGTAATATAAGCAGGAAGTATCACTTATTCCATTTAAATAACACCTTTCAAAATTGTATATAAATTCATAGTCAAACAGAGGAAAGTTGGAGCCATTTTAATATACAGTCCCCTATCTTCACAGAAAAAACCAAATATGTTATTGAGCTTTCAGCTATCTCCTCTGCAAATCGAGAAATCATTAATAAACGGAATGGATATTCCTATTAGTAGTTGAACTTTTTTGGAAGCTCAAAAATCCAGATGTATTAGGGTTGCTCATAACAGGAGGAAATGTAGAAAAACATTTATTAGGTTATCATGGCATTAACTACTTGATAACAACCCTGTATAAATACACAATATGTATAAATACACAATACTCATGTGGTTATTCTAAAGAGCATAGAATTTGTATAAAAATTTGGAAACAGTATTATGGGAAACAGGTGTATGGAGTGCAGTTTGATAGCCAAAAATCTTCATTTGATAGTTCACAATGTAAACTTTTTTCTATATTTTATATAGATCACCAAACATCCATATATTTCTTCTCAAGCTTCTTAAATTAATAAGTATGGCTATCTTATAAATTACACTGTGGGTTGTGTATGTAGAGAGTGGCTCAGGCATTAGAAGCCCTTAATGCTCTTGCAGAACACAATGGAAATGTTCCTGGCTCCCACATAGCAGTTTGTAACACCATTTCAGGGGAATTTTGTGCCCTCTGCTGTCATAATCAGGCAGTACACATATGAACTGTGTAAATCTATATGCAGGCAAATACTCATGTATATAAAATAAAATAAATAAAAGAAATTAATTAATTTTTTAAAAGTCCAATATAAACTTTTACAGATTCAAAATGCTTAAGGAAACTAGCTTTATCAAATCAGTTTGGAGCAGAGAATTCTCATTTCCTAGAACCATAGGAACAATGACATATGTGTATAAACACAAAAAAGTATGTCAAGAACATCTCTTTTTTTATTTTAATGAAAATTTTGATGAAATGAAACAATGCTGAACACTTCTTCACTTATATGGTTGATACTACCTGCACTCAAATAGTTATTCACGTGTTTTCATGAAAACAATGTCATGTTTGTTGACAACTCAGTTCTACTGGAGCACCATCCTTGCTAGAGTATAGCTGTAAGACATGATTTTATCAAGGAACATCTATCTTTGGCTATCTTTCTTTTCCTTTCTTATCATCCCATAGGATTACAGTGGTCAATTTAAGCTGCTGGACATATAAAGGTAAACTCAGAGGTAAACATCTGCGCAATGTTTGATTATGTGACCATCACACTGGTAGTTTAAAATATCTTTTTAATTTAAATGAAAAGAGCATCATGTAATTTTATAAATTACTCATGAACTTCCATCAATTTTCTTTGAGATCTCAGAATTCCAAAGAACAGCATTCATTTGTATATAGCTAGAAGCAGGGCTTTTATTAATAATATTCCTTTGCAAAAGACAGACAGAGAGAGGTGGGGGATGGCTAGGGAGTGATCCCTTCAAGAATGATGTAATGATCCTATCCAATAACTTAGTGATTCCATGGAATGACTATTGAGTACTAGAAAGAACAGACCACTCCTGGATATTATTTATCATCGTGACACTGGATACAAATTAAAATGATCAAAAGGAAAGCCATATAAGAATTTAAAGACCTAGATGAAACTAGGAAAAACGCCAAGTGTTTCTCCTAATAGATACCCCTAGATTCATGTAAGTCCAAGAACTACACATTCATGACTGGCATGTGAAGGGCACATCATTCTCTAGCAGCCACATTTATGGGAGTGTTGATGTTTGCCATGATGCTTGTCAGTGTGGCATATGACTGACCATCCCCTCACCCTGTTGCACATCCCTTCTCATCCCCTAAACTAAACCAAAATAATCATCCCTCTATAAAACTTAGTGATAATAATGCTGTGTGCTTGGGTGTCCTTGAGCATATGGAACCACTTTAGTATCATATTAGATATAATATTTTAGGTGCTGGAAGGGGTCTTGAGAAAACCGCTGAACAACAGTCTTTAGGATAGGCTTTTCATCGGAATGAATGAGTTTTGAATCACTCAAGGCTGTGAACTCTTTTGTGCAGACACATAATTATTTGATTAAATGATCTTTAGTAACAATTCTCACTATTTCTTGTTAATTGCTTTAAAATGATACCTTATAGATTTTTTCCTGCTTAGTGGAAAATTACTAAAAGAGAGCTAATCCTGTGACTCAGTTGACTAGCCCAGGAGTTCTGAGCATTGTAGAAATCAAGTCAACAGTTTACATGACATTTGTAATCCCTTTCAACAAAGTATTATTTTCTTGACAAGTTCTTTTTACCCACAGCACTCAATGCATTCCATTATTCTCTCTTTATGGAATTAGATTTCTTTCTTTATCTTCTGCATGATGGTCACTATTTGAAACTCAAAGTGGTTCATCACTGTACAGCTTTTCCTAGGTCCCGCCACTAAATTTGTAATCCAGCCTTTCTTTTTAATATTATTATTTATATTTTCCATGCAACTTCAAATTCAAAGATTGCAGTGCATCAAGCTAGTTCCCAAAATAAGTAGAGATTTTTGTGGAGATAGATATCACATCCTTCATCATAGAAACTACTTGGAAGTACTTAGAACACATCAAATGTTGTTTTGACAGACAGGATTACACAATTACCATATCACATCTCCACTAGATACTCTGAGTTGTCACTTATAAGTGTTCAGTGTGATCCTTGGTGATTAATGATTTCTTATATTTTTCACCAATTCATTCCAATGATTTCATGTAGTAGGGTTGAAAATACTAGATTGACCCCAGTAAATCAATATTTTAGCAATCATCACGCCAGTGTTGATACAACCAGGATTTTATTCTAGATATGTTCAAGCAATTCCCAAACATCATATCCAGGTATCTTATGAAACAGTTGTGGTCTTCATAAACAGATGATTAGAGTTTCAGAGTGGCAGTGCTTGAACTGTAATACTGTGATTAGCATATCTATATCTGCAGCTATTGAAGAACAGAATTTGAAGGAATATATATTTTTTAATCTCAATTGTCTATATTTAGGAAAAATCAGGCTATGAATTTAATAAGAGACTTTAAACCTCCTAAGTAAAGAAAATTAAATATGAATGAATGTTTGAATAACCACTTATTAATAAAACATAAAGAGTAAAAAATTCTAAATACATTTTAATTTATTTAAATTCAATATGTATAAAACATAATTTTTATTGGATATTTTATTTATTTACATTTCAGATGTTATCACCTTTCACCATTTCACCCCCCAGAACCCCTCATCCCATTGTCCCTCCTCTTGACTCTGTCAGAGTGTGATCCAACCCTCCCACCCACTTCTACATCCCCACCCTTGAATTCCCCCATACTGGAGCATCTAGTCTTCAGGGGACCAAGGACCACCTCTACCATCTATGCCCAACAAAGTCATCCTCCCCTATATATACAGGTGGAGCCATGGGTCCCACCTTATGTGCTCCCAGGATGGTGGTTTAGACCCTGGGAGTTCTGGTTGGTTGGTATTTCAGTTTTCTCTCTAACTCTTCCATTGGGAATCCTGTGATCAGTTCAATGGTTACCTGTGAGAATCTGCCTCTGTATATATCAGACTCTGGAAGAGCCTCTAAGGAGACAGCTAAATCGGGCTTCTGTCAGCACTCACTTCCTGGCATCTACAACAGTGTCTAACTTTGGTGACTGCAATTGGGATGGATACTCAGATGGTGCAGTCTGGACAGCCCCTCTTTCAGTTTCTGTGCGACACTATGTCTCCATATTTGCTCTGGTGAGAATTTCGTTACTCCTTCTAAGAAGGACTAAAACACCCACACTTTGGTCTCCCTTTTTCATTAGCTTCATGTGGTCTGTGAGTTGAATCTTGGGTATTGCTAGCTTTTGGGATAATATTCACTTATCAGTGATCTCATACCATGTGTGTTCTTTTGTGATTGGTTTATCTCACTCAGGATGATATTTTCTAGTTCCATCCATTTGCCTAAGAGTTTCATGAATTCGTTGATTTTAATAGCTGAGTAATACTCCATTGTGTAATATATCACATTTTTTGTATTCATTATTCTGTTGAAGTACATCTGGATTCTTTTCAGCTTCTGTCTATTATGAATAAGGCTGCTATGAACATAGTGGAGCATATGTCCTTGTTATATGTTGGAACATCTTTTGGATATATGCCTAGGAGTGGTATAGCTGGGTACTATGTCCAATTTTCTGAGGGACCGCCAGATTGAATTCCAGATTGTCTATATCAGCTTGCAATCCCAACAATAATTGGGGAGTGTTCCTTTTTCTCCAGATTCTCACCAGCGTCTGTTATCACCTGAGTTTTTAAACTTAGTCATTCTGACTGGTGTGAGGTAGAATCTCAGGGTTGTTTTGATTTGCATTTCCCTGATGACTAAGGATGTGGAGCATTTCTTAAGGTGCTTCTCAGCCATTTTATTTTCCTCAGTTGAGAGTTCTTTGTTTATCTCTGTACCCCATTTTTAATAGGGTTATTTGTCTGGAGTCTACTTTCTTGAGTTCTTTGTATATACTGGATGTTAGTCCTCTATCAGATGTAGGATTGGTAAAGATCTTTTCCCAATCAGTTGGTTGTGGTTTTGTCCTATTGACTGTGTACTTTGCTTTACCGAAGCTTTCCAGTTTTATGAGGTGCTATTTGTCAGTTCTTGATCTTAGACCATAAGCCATTGGTGTTCTGTTCAGGAACTTTTCCCCTGTGTCTAGTTATTCAAGGGTCTTCCCCATTTTCTCTTCCATTAGTTTCAGTGTATCTGGTTTTATGTGGAGATTCCAACTCAATTCTTCATAGAGATAAAAGGCCAATTTGCAAATTCATTTGGAATAACAAAGAACCCAGGATAGCAAAAACTATTCTCAAGAATAAAAGAACTTCTGCGGGAATCACCATCCCTGACCTCAAGCTGTACTTCAGAGCAGTAGTGATAAAAACATAACTTTTGAAAATCTACTTCTTATTTGAGAATATAAATAAGAATAAATTAACATTTACTTAAGAAATGACAAATAGTAGGCTAAATATCTTTGAATAAAAATTAATCATTATATTGATGCCATTTTTTCTTAAAGATAATTGTATTTTGAAAAAAATGTGAATTTCTATGTAATAATACAATTTCAATTTCTTTGGCTTTAGTTTAAATGTTTGACTTAACTCTATACATTAACTCAGTTAATCATTTGAAAAACTTTCATGTCCTTAATATATAAATATGTAAATACCATTTAGTTTTAACAATTCCGAAATTATTTTGTTTATTTTATGGATTTGTATTATTAGATTTGGAATTAAAACTAATTTTATTATAAATGAACAAAAAATAATTATTTTATGAAAACTGTATATTGACAAAAATAAAAATACCTTGTGAAATGGAATGTGGAATGATGAGATATCTGAAAGAACAGCAAGTTTATTGTATAGATTTTAATCTTAAATTATTTTGTATGTTGAAAACTCAGAATCTCATTCTGTTTTAACTAAAATTAAATTTAGTGTAGTCTTTGAATTTCATGAATCCTATTCATATGAAAATTGAGTAAAATGAAATTGTTGACAGGGTTATGAGGCCAGAATATTAAAGAAATGGTAAATATGGGATATTTTAAGAGTAAACTCTAAGTGTATGACAATAGCTGTTAAGTAAAAGTTTTCAATAATATCTTTATTGATTTGATGAGAAATTTATATAGTATATTTTGGACTTTTTACACTTGTTCCTCCCCTTCTCTCAACTACCTCTCCTTCTCTCTCTCCCTCCTCTTCCATCTTTCCTACCTTTCCCTCCATTTCCCTGTCTTTTTGTCTCCCCTGCTTTCCCCTCTACCTCTCCTGCTTTCCTCATCTCCCCACATTCCCCTCCATTTCCCCTGCCTCTCTCTCCATAGCCCTGCTCATTTCCCCTGACTCCCCAACCATCTTCAGTACCTACGCCTCCATTTCCTTCTCATTCATCTCCTCTGGCCTTCTCCACCATCTCCCTTGATCTCTCCACAATCTCCTGTAACTCTCTTCCATTTCCCCTGCCTCTTCCTTCCCTTTCTTCTTTTTATATCTAGTCCAGTTTCTGTTGCTCAGGTAACATTGGGAGCAAGTCTTTTCCTTGTGTGTGGTCTGTGAGTTCGTATCTACCAGAGTTCACATCATTAAGGAAGATTAGAATCAATGTGCATAGCTATTTCTAATGCCCTTTAAGTTTTTTGAGTTTAGCTTTAAGAAATTTAAATCTGTAATATTCTGTTATTTGATAAGCAAACACTAGAAGAGTGTCTTTTTTATTTAAAAAGTATGTAGAGTGTCCTAAAGCAGGTAAATTTAGCCGAGACTTCTTGGTAACACCCTCCCTATTTTCCTGAAGCATAACTAAGGTACGTTGCTTCTGTTTTAATTCTAATCTGTCCTCTGATCTCATCTGATTTCAGTCTTGGTAATCTGTTTCATCATTCTGAAAATAATGAGCAAAGGAAGATAATTAATCTCATTCAAGATCTCTGTAAAATAATTAATATGTTATTAAATGAAACACAGAGCATGGTTAGAGCTAATAATTAATTCATTAATCAAAATAGTAAATTTACACATGTTACTAAGACTCACAAAGTGAAATTTTCTAGTAGAACAAAGTGTATTTAATAAGTTAGATTGTTCCCAATTAAAAAAATAGTTTATGTGTGGAGTAATACACCTTAAAGATCTCCAAATGTAAAACTATATTCATTATTTTAAAAATATAAAAATATGTAAATTATGATTGTGATTATTGCAATCATTTTTTAACATCTTATCTGTAAAATAATGATTACCAGCAAATGATTGCTGTTCTAATCACAAGGTTAGCTTGTCAATATTGCCAAAACTGAGAAACAGTCTTCCTTTTCTATAAGCTCATAATTTTTTTTTTACATATTTTTTTTAAAGAAAGAAAGAAGAAAATCAATGGATGCTTGGGTAAATTGGTAGAGTTCTTTTCTAGCAGACGATTAAAATCTTTACATCACCATGACCTTATGTTTCTCTCTGTCATTTTCTGGACTTACAACGCTGTCAAAGATTCCATTTTGCTCAATTTTCATCTGAGTAGGACTCATGGAATAGCATGTCTATTCTAAATCCAATTTAGTAGAAACAGAATGAGATTCCTAGTTTTCAACATACAAAGTAATTTAAAATTAAAATCTATACCTTTCCAGATCTCATAAACCACGCTTCCTGACACATTTACAATATCAGGACTCAGGAGACCAAATCTAGATTATCAAAAATTCAAGAACTACAACAATAGATTTTGAGCCTAGCATAAGCTAGATGAGCACCTGTGTCAAAAAAACAGAAAAACAGAAAGTTGTTAATACTATGTGTGATTAACATGTTCAAATAATATGATTAAATAATATGAAATACTAATGAAGACAATCTACCAAAAAAATTTCACTTTAAATTGAGAACCTTTAAACATGAAGGTGAGTTTGTACTAGAATAGAAATACTGATAGCTATGTATTGTTGACCAACTTTTTCCTGCCTTACAATGAGAAAATTCAAGTCACATTTACCCTGGTTTATTTAAAATAAATAGATTATGATAGAACCAGGTTTGTTTTTTATTTCAACAAAGCTAGGCTTGTCTTATTCCTTTAAATGGGATACTTAAAACTACTCTTCCATCCTCAGTCCATAGTTTGTTTCTTTTAGGGCATTGAAGGAATTTGTGTAGAACTCATGTAGAAAATATTTGATTAATAAAGTATTATTTAAAAATACAAAAACAGAATGTACAAACTAGGCCTTAACAAGAAAAAACAAGTTTAAAATTACAAAAAATAAAGCAACTACAAATAAGTATAAATAAGTATTTAATGGTGTAGGAGGGCAGAGATCATATGTAAGGAGGACAGGGGAGAGGGAAGAAAGATCTGCAGTCAGGCAGGGGGTGCAATTTCTAGGGCACTTCAGAGTCCTGGGATGGGAAGAGGCCCCAGAATGTTCATAGGAGTGACTTTAGCTGAGATTCTTCACAATGGGGTATATGGATCCTGAAGTTGCCACTTCCAATACAGCCATACAGGACTCCCAGTGGAGGGATAAAGACAGCAACTAACCCACAAAAATCTTAACACAAAGTACGTCCTGCCAACAAGATGCACAGAGACTGAAGGAGTCGCTACCCGAAATTGAGAACCATTCCACAGGCAAGAACCAATCCCTGCCACTCTTAGTGATACTCTGATTGCTGACAGGAAACTGAGAGGTTCCACCAGCAGCCAATGGAAAGAGATGCAGATACATCCAAACATTAGATGTAGCTGGAGGAATCTTAAAGAACTGAGGGACCTGAAGAGAACAGAGATTCCACAGAAAAACCAATAGAGTCAAATAACCTGGACCCTTGTGGGCTCCCAGAGACAGAATCACCAACCAAAGACTGACCTTGGGCTGGGCGTAGGGCTCCTGCACGTACGTAACAGCTTAGCAGCTTGGTCTTCAGGCGGGTCCTCCAACAACTGGAGCAGTAGCTGTGCCTGTTGTCCACCTGACTGTCTATAGATCATCAGCCCCTAAATGGACTTCTTTGGCCTCAATGGGAAAGGATGTGCCTAGTCCCAAAGCGCCTTTATGCTTTCAGGGATGGGGATATTGTTGGGGTGTTGAAACCCGGAGGAGGCTTCCCCTTCTCTTTTGAGAAGGTAGAATGGGGTGAGGATCTGTATGAGGGGAAACTGGGAATAGAGGAGGACAGATATTGGAATATAAATTAAGTAAATTTTTAAAGATGAAATGTAATATGCTTGAAAAATGAAATGCATCACAAAAAATAAGTATTTCAATGTAAATAACTTAGAAATCAGTGAAGAAAAATGATACAACATAAAAATAAAAAATATATATTTAATATTAGGCATGCATGTTATTGGAAAATGATTTAATTTAAAATACTTAAATAGTGGATATATTGTAAACTAATCTGTTGATATATTTAAAGATACATAATTTCTTTAAACCAAAAAATATTGTGAACTGAGACAAGAAACAGACTCCTAATACTGTCTATCTTTTAAAAAAATACAATAAACACAGTGAGAAACCTCATAGAAAATCAAGAAACCTCTAGGTTGTCAAAAACCAAAAAAGCCTGATCATAATGTGTTTCAAAGTTTTATAATGCCAATTACATTCATCAACTATTTACTTTCCTAGGTAGTCAGAATTATTTTTACATAAATTATATCAGATTAGAATGTGAGATATTTTTCATATTTAAATCTCATACATGCAAGACATTTATACAACAGTTTCTTACTAGATTTTGTATCTGTATAGCCAAAACACTTTATTTAGACAATGCTTTGGATTTCAAAAGAACTAAAGGATAATTTTCAAGAACCAAAACGAGAAAGGAAGGGTGCATGTTTTAAAACCAAACTTTCTATTGTGTCTAGCTTACCTCCTTAAGCTACCAAAAGAAATAAAAGTCATATGTCCAAGTTTACATCATGATACTTAAGAAGGTAAAAAATTCAATAGACAGAATTAAATTGAAAACTAGTCTGAGAAGTACTGTCCGTGCTGAAATCAGCCAGCTCAATGATTATGTTCTGTCAGGCTTCCAAGTAAGAAATAAACAAGTTTCCAAATGATTTTGCAATTTAAGTACCTACAAGTAGAAACTAAATGTACATGCAGCAAAAAACGACAGGAGCCAGTTCAATCTGGTTTTAAATATAACAAATGCTATATTCTCAGTCTGTTCTTTCATCGATAATGGGCAGTCTCTTGAATTTTTCTGGCTTGAAAGCCTAAAGACTGAAACACACAGAGATCTTCTCTGTTTGACCTGATGCCTGTCAGGTCATATGCCTGGGCCAGGCTGTGTGTCCCAGTAGAGATCCAGGTGTATTAAAGAACTGTATAATTTAAATTGTTTCACATTTAAGCTTCTTGTTATTTTCTCAAGATGTCCCTTTGTGTATATGTGGGTAATCAAAATTGTGAAAAATGAATCACAAATTCTTCTGTCTAAATATACTGCATAAGGGATGCTCAATCTGTGGTAACTTTTTGAAACTATAAACAAACCATCCTAGACAACATATTTTATAGTGTTGTATAGCACAGATTTATAAAGAATATCACACAATACTATAGCTATTTGAAATCCTAAGGTTGGATAAGATGATTTTATTTTGAGACCTTTTCATTAATCTTCTAAAGTATTTCAAATCAAGTAATCAATTAACTATTTTTCTTAGTTTATCTTCAAAGATAACTTCTTAAAGATGACATATTTCATTCTGGCAAATATATATATATATATATATATATATATATATATATATATATATATATAAATAATATTGCCAGAGTATATATTTTGAAGCAAAAAAAATGATATAATCTGATAAAAACAGAAAAAGTCAAGATCTTGAAGAGGTTTTCTATTTTCATACTATCATGTTGTCTTTTTTAAAAAATATCTGACTGATTTAATTGAAATTGTTTTACATAATAGGATTATAAATGTTTTAATTAGTTTGGACTGCTATAAGGAAGGAAATATTGTAGACTAAATGACTTCCAAAACCAGCACTGTATTAGGTTTAGGCAGCTAGAAATCATATCAGGTGCAAACAAGCTCTGGTTCTGGTGAGGTTCAGGCTTAAGGACCACTGATTGCTTGGCAAATCTTCTCATGATGCTTACAGAGTTCTCTATAATCCTTTGAAAGCAGCAATGGTACTACCTGTAATCTCACTGAACTCATACAAAATTATCTCCTTAAATTTGAACATCCTAATACATTGGAATGTAAAGATTTCAACATGTATAACAACAGAAATAGTCTATTGCACATATGTATCTGTTTACAAAATAAATATTATGTTATCTTTAATATAAGCCTACAATTATTACCTAGCACATTTAAGAAAGCAGCTGGCTCATTTCAGTAAAATATACTACACAAGGTAAGATAAGCTTAGAAACTTCAGTGAGCATTCTCTATCATGGAAATTGGTAAGGTGAGAGGAAAATTTTAAAAATAACAAAATCAAAAACAAAACAAAAAACTTCAGATGAACCAAGAGGTCTATCATTTGGAGCCACAGCTTCTTTCTGGCTAGGTAAATTTATCATAATGCTGAACAATGGTTCTGCCTTCATCAATTAATACGTGTAAATGTTTGATGTTTCCTAATGCAAATTTGAACACACATTCTCCAGTTACTGTTGTATAATAAGTTCACTGAATTTAATGAGAAAATTCCATTCAAGAATCTGAACAAGATTTCTTCTCTCAGGAATCAGAGAGCTAGTCTAGCAAATGTCAATCAGAAATCTGGAATCCATGATGACTGTCATATTTCTATTGTTTAAAAAACAACTCAGATTGCCCACTTGTCTCTGCTCCCACCATCCCAACATAGTCTACGTCATTGATACTTTATCTTGCATCCATGCCCTGATTCATATCCTTGTTCTTGACAAAAGAGAACTTTTCCCACAGTACATTCAGAATGCTATTTATAAAAGAATGGAATCCCATAACAGCTCTTAAAATAAAAAATAGCCCTCTATAGAATATTTGTTTTATTTTTAATTTCATTTTTCTATTTTATTTTTATTGGATATTTTATTTATTTACATTTCAGATGTCATCCCTTTTTCCCGTTTCTTTTCCCTAAAACCCCCCTATATCATCCCCCTCCTCCTTTTTGCTTTTATGCCATTTTAATTACATGCAAGTATTAAGGTCAGTTCTAGGTTGAGGAACTAGCAATACAATAGATGCAAACAGTCAAAGAAAAAGTAAGACAATAAACACAAATAGTTAAAGAACAAGCAAAGCAATAACCAAAATTCTGTGAACACTCCTGTGATCACTGTTTCTAAAGGCTTATCAGGATGACCACATTATCTGAGCCTACTTCCCTGTCCTAGGCCAAAGTTTTTTTCATGTCTGAAGCCTACTCTTTGTTCTAGCTTAATATTTAGATCCCTGCCTGAAATTGCTTCTTTGTTCTAGCCTAATGTCAGATTCCTGCCTGAAGCCCATTTCCTTGTCCTTGGCCAATGTCAGATTCTTGCCAAGCATCCCCAAAAGCTCTCTGCTTCTCTGCCTTTTTTGTTTCATAACAAGACTAGTCTGTCTTATGTCATTCTAACAAGAATGCCTTCCTTACCCATCATAGAATTATCAAAGGCAATGCACTTCTGTCTTATTTTGCTAAGGCTCTGTGCAGAATCTTACCCATCCCTGAATTTCTAGCCTATTGATTTAATAACTCTATCTAGAGTCCATTTCAGTTTGAAACCATGGACTTTGGCTCACAACATGTTGATGTTGTTAAAGACAAGCTTTAACACACTGGGCAGGGATAAAAAATATTCCCAGGAAAAAAAAAAAAGGGCTAGCAAAATCAAGCTATGTACTCCATTCTTGAAACTTGACCAAAAAACAAAACTAAACAAACAAACAAACAAAAAACAAACAAAACAAAAAAAACTGACCTCAGGCCATAGATAATTTTATCAGCAGCATCTGTTGCATCAATGCTCAGCAGAGTAGCATTCTTTAAATTCATAAGCTCACTATGCAAAAGTAAAACATATAGAGAGGTGTTAGCCTTTTGCCAAATACACTGCAAGCATCTTTAAACTTTTCCTAATTATAATGACTGCCCCTGTAATTTTGGAACTAACACGAATCCAAAGGTCTTGCTGGTTGACAGAGGTCCAAAGCAGACATGCTGAGTTTCAACACACTAATACAATTAGAAAGTGTACAATCAATGCAACTTGCATTAAATATTGTAGAAGAAACAAAAGTAATTTTAACTTGACAATTAAAAGAGCCTTAACACATGTACTAACACTTGTTTGAAATCCAGATCCTGTCCCAACTTTATCTCTTGCTAGCATAACATCATAGAAGAACTTCAGCTAGCTTCCAAATATGTCTCTGAAAATGACCAAAACCAGCCTTCCAAATGAAGATTATTATTTCCAATATTGGATTGATTTCTAGACCAGTAGATGATTTAGTCTGAATAACTGGTCACCTTTAAGAAAAATACAAGAGTCATTATAACTTCTCTTTTTGATTCTCTGTTTCACAAGGTCTAAAAACTTGAGGTAAGGCATCTTGTCTTATTTGGGGTATAGATAAACATAGGTGGGTCAGGAACATACAGCCAATACAGCTTCCCTGTCACCATTATTAGGGCACTCAACAAGCTTACAGGTAAGCATCCTTCTTTGTCCCAGCATCAGCATGTCTCACCCATCACTCTGGCAGCCACCATGCTCCTTTAGCATCCTGCAGGAAAAACACAAACATGTCCTCTTCCCCATATTAAATACCTACGATCCTAGGCATGTTAGAGCTTCTGGGAATCCAGCCGCCTCTGGGTGTTCCGGAACTGGGTGTGGAGCTTGGGCTTTGGGTCTGCTCAGGGCACCGGTGCAGACAGGAAGAACCTCTATAGAGTATTTGAATTGAGATGGGGACAAAGAGAGTGAACAGGAAAAAAGATGAGGTGGGAGGTGTGTAATTTAGAAAGTACATGTGTTGAAGGTATATCGAATATGTATACTGGAATACACTAAAACACATCATTTATACAATTAATTAGGATAACAAAATTTATATATTTAAAAAGATAATAAGAGGAAACCTACTTAAAACTATGTGTGACTTCAACACAAATCTTTGAATATGACCTTCAGTGTTTAGTCTGACTTAGGACATGGTTGGCACTTAAATAAATGCTGTCTAGAACAGCCATGAAGACCAAGCTGCACATCTGCTACATATGAGCATGGAGTCTATGTCCAGCCTGTGTATGTTCATTGGTTAGTGGTTCAGACTCTGAGATCCACAAGTGTCTGTGTTAGTTGACTCTGTTGATCTTCCTGTTGAGTTCCTATCTCCTTCTAGGCCAGAAATTCTTCCTCATATTCTTCCGTAAGAGTCCCCAAGCTCCATCCACTGCTTGGCTGTATTTCCTCTTATTGTTTCTTCAAGTTTATCTTATTACTCAGTGACTCTGTCTCGCTATTCACACAGCAGCAAATCTCCATCCTGTCGTGATTTATTCCTTTTGTTCTTACAACTTCTGGAAAGAAGCTGATCTCTAGCCATTGATCTTGAGTAAATAGATGACTCTGGTTGAAAGGTAAAATACAATCCAGGACTGACCTTAGATATGCTGCCTGAAACTCTCAAGTGACTTCTTTCTATTAAGAAATTACTATATTTTTTAAAGAAACTGATTTTGCTTTTATTCATAAAATAATCCACATGCTTTGAGTCCTTCTAGAACATGAGATTCTAATAGGAGTTTCTGGGGGGTGTGGGGGGAATGGGGAAAGGGGATAACATCTGAAATGTAAATAAATAAAATATCCAATAAAAAAAAAAGTAATTTGGTAACAAAAACTTCTTTTTCCAACTTCTCCAGAGGGAAAGTGTCATCCCTCCACCAAGTTTAACAAAGCTATGTTAATGGAAATCCACTGGGACATTTGTCCCAGTTAGTGTATTAAATACAGCTCTATTGAATTATATTCTCTAATACACATTACTATAGTTTTACAAATCTTTGACGAATCAAAACCTACTATAGTTTCTGGCTCTTAAGGTGATTTGTAGGTATGAAAGGCAGATAGGCAGGGATGTGAGGAAATAGCAGTGAAGGAAAGGAAATAATGAGGAAATAAACACAAATTATTTCAGTAACATTGATCATATAAACAGGGGGATAATCACCAATCATTAAATACAGAAAAAATCATTTCACTGAAGTGCCTCGAAAGGAAATTCTACTTCCTTTCTTATTTTTGATCCTTCTATTAACCTTACTTTCATTATTGAGTTTTCTTTGGATATTATGGATATTTTACTCACATACCAAGGTATTAATAGGTTTAACTTGTACTGTAATTTTAACATATCGATATGCCTTGTTTCTTAAATAGTTTTTGTTAAGACTTGAAACTGAAATGATTCATGTGAAAATACCTCATGTGTTTGAGAACTTGGCCCCTAGTGGATGACAGATTTAGAGGAAGTTGTGAAATTTTTAAAGTAAAAAAATATAGAAATGAAAGACAGGAAGAGAGAAAGAACAAAGGAAAGAAAGAAGAAAGAAAGAAAGAAAGAAAGAAAGAAAGAAAGAAAGAAAGAAAGAAAGAAAGAGAAAAAATGGCTTAAACTGTCCTCAAACTTACAGCCGTCTAATTTGCCTACCAAAATATTTGATTATGTCATTCTCTATGATTAGAGCTCTTTATTTCATATATATAACTTAGATCAATGACCTTCAAACTCTAACCAATTTTTATTTTATTTATACTTAGACATACATTTCAGTTAGCTTGTAGCCAACTAGAGTAAAAATTATATTTCTCAATCTGTTTTACAAGTATGTGACCCAGTCAATAGTGTACGTGCCAAAATATATGAATGACTCTTGAGAAATTATTATACTTAAGGTAGATATTATACTTACTTTGATATTCATTCTTCCTATGGGCTTGAATGAAGATATGATATACCTTAAAGAGACATTTTTCAAATGCTACTGTGGATAAATATGTCCATGTTTCTGATAAACCCTGCATCTATTTATAAGAAGAATAAGCTTCTATCTACTTTACGTCATGGTAAATTCACACGCTTTCTACCAATAGCCCATAACCCAAAGTTAATATTAAATCTTATATTACTCAATATTTCAGATACTCTATGACATGATAGGCCAATTTTACAACTCTAATACTTGGGAAGTTGACTAGAAGAATTGCTATATATTTTTGGCCAACTGTGGTTACATAGTTATAAACAGAGTATCCAAGTCTACCAAGAAAAGATCTATCTCAACATCAAGAAAGGAAATAACAAACAAAGAACAACAAAACCACCCAAAAGTACAAATGTAAATTGTATTTCCCCAGATGATGGGATGAGAGCCATACCTAAGGTGTACAATACACAGCTTTGGCTGAACCCAAACATTTCATTTTATGCTCTCGCTTTCCCTAGACTGAGGCCAGGACTCTTCTAACTTCCATTCAATCTGATCTATGTCTAGAATGTTTCAGTGTATGAAACTTACTGCTGAATAAACTCACATTTTCTAGTTCTTTCTAAACTCTGACTGGCTGGTTCAAATCAGCTGTTCTGGCCTAAATGCTGACTGATTCAAACTGACTTCTCATTAAATTGCTCTTCTTGTCCTTATACCGATTTTGGCAATATGTTCTAATCTTCTGGCTCCTTCTCATTCTCTGGCTCATTCTATCCTCACCTGTGTCTAGCTTGTTCTCTATGCAACCTGTCTGTAAAATGGTCTCAGTAGACATGCCATCACTTTCCTGCCTCTTTTTGCGTGAGAGTTGGGTGTAGCCTCATTCTTTTTTAGGTTTCTCTGATTCGTCATTCCGTCTGTCCCTCAATTAGATATCATCTTCAAACACTGCTGCTTTCTTCTACACACAAACTTTACCTACAATGTTTGGAATTAAATGCTTGTATTAAGGGTAGGCCTGCATTTCAGCCATAGGGATTAAAGATTTGTCATTCTAGCCAGATCACACAGACCTAGAATGTCTTTGGATATGATCTCATACCAGAAAAGCCATATTGATGGACTAAAGTTCCTCTACTCAAAAACTCCAAAGCAAAAAATTCAGATGTTAAGTTCCTGACCTCTAGTACATGAGATAATGACCATTTAGTTCTGAGTAGTTCATATTTGAGTTGAGCAAGTGCCTATTCCAGCATGACCAAATCTATATTAAAAATAGAGGCAGAGGAACAAGCATGCTGGCAGGGAAAGTATCATATGAAGATTAGAACTAAATTGCTATGGGCCATGGGTCTGCCAGAACCTGGGACAAATCCTGCCCCACCAGTTCAGAGAAATTATCGCTCTGCTCACACTTTGATTTTAAACTACTATCCTGCAGAACTCTGACACAACATGTTTCTATTGTTCTATACCTCACATTGAGGTGCTTTAAGACTGGAGGCCTAGAAAACCTATAGAGTCATTTTTACTCCCTCTCATAATTTAACATGAAAATTCATTGTTACAGACTAAAAATAAAACCAATTTATTTCATCATTATCATGTAAATGAGCATGAATAAAGTAGTGAACAATTACATTAAAATATTTAAAGCTAAATTATTGTGCAACTGTAGATAAATTAAATTCATAATTGATATTTAATGCTTCTTTTTAACTATTTCTTCTCTTAAGAAGAATCTACCATGCACTCTTAAGTACAACACTAGTTACAATGCCTCCATTCTTATACAAAATAATCTGGGAGATAGTTACATCATAATGCAAAAGAAATTAAGGAGGTTTATGCTCCTATGCATTCTACCTACAAAATGATGACATCATGGAGACATGCTACATTTGAAACTTGAGATGATAGAATTCACTTCATCTCAAAGAGTTCACATACCTCATTTTAAGGAATAAAATATATTTTGTAAAAATCAGATTGTCAGTAAAATTCAATATAGTCAACATGAGCTGTCAGAGAAGACCTACAGGATGCCCCTTTTCCTATGAGTCTTAAAGCTGAGATGTTAATGGAGCAGTGAGCATTAACTGCGTTATAAATATTCCAGTATTTAATCCTCTACAGCTCAGTTGTTCTTAAACTCTGAATGTAAATTTTAAATTACTCTAAAATTACTATGCTACCAAAAAAGATTTAGTTCCAAGCCAGGTGTCATCCTAGGTATGTTTAGATTCATTTGTGTGATTTTGTTAAATATATTTTGCTGGATAAATTCAAACGCATCTTTATTTTTATGCACATAACAAATTCAGTATGTTATTTTATAGTATATTCCAGAAAGCATTTGCATTTCTTTGCATAGTGATAATTTATGCTACACCTGACAAAACTTTTCCTTGGCTTGTGCTTGAAGCTATGGCTGAACTTTGGTTTAAGGTAAACAGATATATTTATCATTTTTATGTTCTTGCCTTATATTATCAATGAAACTTTTAGATTAAATTGTATGTCATATGGATATGATCATAAAATGCCACTTTTAATTTCTATGAAAATATTCTTGATAAAAATAATATTTGTGTAAGATACTCAGGGTCATAAAGTCAATGAACATCTATCTCAATTAAGAAAGGAAGAGACTTCATTTTATGTTAAGCAAGGACAAGATATGTGGGAGTGGTCGATTGAGAGAAAGAAAAGGATAGAAGAAATATAATGACATTATAATCTCAAAATTTACAACAGAAAGGGGACTTTACTTTTTCTTTCCTTTTTATTTCAGAATTAATTTACTGTGGTTATCAGATCACAGTATCAAAAACAAATGTAGCATTCAAAAAAAGAATGCATTGCATCATAGTTCTGGAAGTCTGAAAAAAGTGTTATCAAGGCCATGTCCCACTAAAAGATGAGATCATCTTGAGTTCCGACATTTCCCTTGTGGTTAACAATTCATTCTTTTCATGTTCTACTGTCCTATCGTGTAACTTGATGTTAATCCTTGTATTTTTTTAAATGAAGACACCAGCAATTCTGTGTGAGGTCCTACCTATTTTAGGCATAGGTATATATAATTAGATTATTCTGTAAAGATGTTATCAGCAAATAAAGCTCCATTACATGGCAATAGCTGCTAGGACTTCTCAGTTTTGCCATTAAGGACAAATTCAAGCTATTCTACTGACTGGGCGTGACATGGTTAAAATATTTATCTATAGATGTATAAGTAAGTTATGAATAAAAATACTATTAGTCCATATCAAAGTCATGAACCCTAATACAAGCATCATTAATATAGCAAAATTAGTGTGTATTATTAAGGTATGATTGGATGTTTAATATGTAAAATGGAAAAATTCTTAGAGTGCATGAGAAAATTCAGGAAAATTAATCAGTTTTACTCAATTTCTTTTGTCCTATAGTTGTCTTTTATTGAAAATACTTTTTCATACACTATATTCTGAACATAGTTTCTCCTTTACCATCTCCTCCCAGATCCTCTTCATCTCCTCCCCCTCTCAAATCCATGTTTTTGTTCAAAAAATTTCAGAGGACAATCAGATTCCTTCTTGGTCACTGTAGAATTATTGTATTAACCCTTAAACAATTAACAAAATTGAAGTGCACATATTGACATATAGTGCATTATTTTTGTTCCATGTGGTATTGGCATAAAGTTTAATTCTCTAAAATTCCTTTGAATTTTAGATTTGCTTAAGTTTCTGTATCAAGTAGATCTAGATAAAACTGTATCTTCGGGTCTTAGTATACAAGAGTTTGCTTTGTATCTAGAAAGGATATCTAGAAACAAAAGTAACAGAATATATCTCTTGCTCTTAAAACCCTGTAGACATTTCAAACATCTGTTGTTCTATCTGGCCTTCTGATAAGTCCTGGGGAAGAAATGAGACATTTATTCTTTTTATTCCTTATTCATAAAAAACAGATTATCTTATGAGACTTGAGTGTAAAAGCAGACTTAATCATCAAAAATCAATAGGATAGATCATGAATTTTCTCTGTCTTTCTTGAAATACACTTGGAGGAAGATATTTTTTCACTCTCATATGGCCAAAGATAAAAAGACATACATATAGGGGACTAGGTAGATTAAGAGAGAGAAATCCAAGTGTTTCATGATTAATGAGAAGATGATATGCAAATAATTATATTATTATACATCATTGTTATATATTTTGGCAAAAAATAATAAGGTCATGGACAAACGGAAGCATCAAATATCATGGAACATATTTGAACAAAATTCATTGAAAGAAATAAAAAAATAAAGTTATGTTTCAGTAATTTTATTTTCACATTTTATTTATTCCATTGTGCATTTGCAAGTATATATGTATGTACCAGTGTTTATGAATATGTTGTTAAGTATATGAAGGCTAAAAGGCAATCCTGATTATGGTTGTTCAGAAACTACAAGCAACTTATTCTAACACAAAGTCTCTCAGTGACTGAAGTTGACCATGGAGGCTAGCCTGGATCATCAACAAGACCCAGGACCCTTCTTGTCTCCACTTCTCCTGTATTGTTAATTCAAACGTACACTACAGGAATTGGCATTTTATATAGTTTTGAGCATTCAACTCCAGTCCTACCCTTTGCAAAGCAAAGACTACCAAGTGAGCCGTCTTCAGCTTCATTTCAGTTATTTAAATATGAAAAGAACAGAAGCTTTGTTATATGATTGAAGAAAATATAGAAATATTGATTATATGAATAAGTAGAAAAAGTAGATTCCAGAATTCATTGGATTTCCTAATTAATGTAAGGTTGTTTGGCAAGACTTCTCAGTAACCCATCATGAAAGCACACATGGCTTTGAAAATTGCTAATGAGTCATGTGCTGTGGAACAGATTTTGATATTCTAATAATCCCAGTCAACATGATGTTATAAAAACTGTGCCAAAACTAATTTAGAACAAATTCTTAGTGAAAGACAATGTAATATATTTTTCCATGATTGTGCTCAAGAATTGAGTAGAAAATGAAATATAGAACAATGTAAATCTATTAAAATAATATAGCATAAGTAATATACATTTAAATGATACACTATTTACTTACAATAGTCCATTAACTTGATTACCTACAACCTATTGGTATTGTTTCAGTTCTTTATATGTATCCAATACTTTGGTAGTCTTAAGAGTCATAAGTGGGTATAATATAAAGTTAGTAAATTTCAGAAATAAGCAATAAAATTCTAATTAAGTCACAGGTCCCAAAGAAGTATAGCTTAAAAAAGGGAAGACCCATTTATTAGTACAAATATACTTGACCTTGAGTTACACTTAGATGATTATACTTATAAACATAATTTTTAATATAATGAAAAACAGCTCTCATTATTAGAGCTGTAAATTAGAATTCTGATGGTTAACTTTCATTACTATTACTTTCATGGACTGCAAAAATCTTCAAGCCATATACCTTTTACATACAACCATAAGGGAAGTGTACAGTAATTTTTGGTGTTTATTTTCTTTTCTTTTCTTTTGTTGTTATTGCCAAGACAAAATCCTGTGACAAAATAATTTATAAGAGAAGGGTTTATTTTAGCTTACAGGTTAAAATTAGAGTCTATCACTGCAGGGAATTTAAGATGACAGTAATAATCATTCTATATCCTAAAATTAAGAAGCAGGGAACTATGAGTATTACCCTTACAGCTCGGTTTTTTCTTTTATGTAGGTTAGCATTCTAGTCCAGAGAATGGTGCCACACACAGTGGGCTTGTCTTTCCATTTCAGTTAACATAACCAAGATAATTACTCACAGGCATGCTCAGATCCTATCTAATAGGTCCTTCTAGATCTTTTCAAGTTGACAACTGAAATTAACTTTTCCACAAGTTAATTGCAGTTATAATTCATTAAAATTCCACCAATATTCATATGAACCTCCAAAGGACTACAATATCTCCACCTCACCTCATGTCTTGAGTGCTTCCTTTCTTTTCCTCCTTGCTCTGCATCCCTAGCTACCTAATCACAGCAAATTTTCCTGTCGCTCTCAGTGGAATGAGACACAACTCTATTTCTCTATTTTAAAAAACTCAATGTGATTAACCAATTGGTATACCCTTCTTTAAGGGATTACTTTTTCTCTAACTCTAAGAAATCCTCAGTTGCCTGTAATTCTTTGTCTAGAGTTGAGGCACCATTAATTTGTCCTAAAAACATATACACACATATGTGCAACATTATATAGACTCTGCTCGATATATTTATATCTTTAGAAAAAACCATACATGTGTAAATACACACAAATTCAAAAAAAAGCTCATGGATTTTAAGAGAGCAAAGAGGAGGGGTACATAGGAAGTTTGGGAGAAAGAAAAGGAAATGAAAAAATGATGTAATTTTATTGTAATCTCAAGAATTACTATTTTAAAGCATGGTTTTCTCAGAGTTTACTTTCATTTATTCCAAATTTCCTTGGCCAGTTCTCCAACAAGCCCATGGGACTCTTTCATTCTCCTGAAACTGCCTAAGGCATGGCTACAAATTACTTTCTTTGTTGAGGTTCAAAATGAAAATAAAATGTGTATTTTTAGTCTTTCCTCTAACAGACAAGCAGCCTTGTCAAAATGCCATTGGTTGAAATACACTACAGCAGTATATTGAATCAGAACTTCAGAACACATTTCGTTTTAAGCCATAAATCAACTACCTCCCAGTTCTAAGTGAGGTTCAGAGTATGTCACGCATGAATCAGTGACAGCCACAGAGCAGAATACCTGTCCCATCAGGGCAGGAAGCCTCTGCATCACTGTTTTCCTAAGGCGCTGGTTGTGGCACAGTTAAAAGAGAAAAACAGAGTTAAAATGTTTTCTCTCCTGTGATAAGGCAGAAAAAAACACGGCTAAAATTACCCACTATATCACTACAATAAAGAAAAGTCAAGATAACACACGAAGTTTAGCATCCTGTAAAGTACTGTGTTAATAACCAGGCTGCTTTTGTACAAACAGAATCATTTGACCTCTTTCTTTTATTTTCATAATTAACAAAGATAATGAATCAGGCAGAACAAATTTTAAATGGGAAAAAGAATGATTAAAAGATACATTAATTTCACACAAACATCTTTTGATGTTGAAAATATACCAATAAAAGATGCTGCCAGTTATGCTTCGTGAGAAAAGACACAACAGCAGAATGAAAGATCTCTTGCTCAGTTGCAAAAAGTTCCAAATTCATCATCTTTAACTTCTTGCATTCATAAAATTTCAATCTCACAGAATATTGTTCCATAGGAAGTTTTCTATGTAATCAAGGAAATACAATAGAATTATTTATGTTTCTTTTCTTCATGTTACCCAGGCAAGCTTCAAACATGTAGCCTCATATCCTTGAACTTCTGATCCTCCTCTCACTTCCCCCAAATACTAGTTGGACAAGCGTGTGTCACCAGGCCTGGATCCTTTACTGCTCACTATCATGTGTACTATCGCAAACTTTACAATGCCAAGCTACATACACTTTTACTTCCTGGTTGCATTATGGAGTTCTATGCATACCACTAAACCATGTAATTTCTCATAGAAATTAGTCACTTGATATATGCACAGTCATACTGGCAAGGCGCCATGTATTCTCAGAATGCGTGGATTGACTATCATTCTGTAACACTGCATGAAACTTGACTTCATTCTCTTTAGCTATCTTTGTTTCAGTTGATTTGCCATGCTTTTTTTAGTATCCGCAAGGTGCTAACAATTAGAGTCATATTGATTCTAATGTTTTAGCTTTGTCTTTGTATATGCGTCATACTACCTTTAATTATGAGAAAATTTCAGAATCCAGAGTTCTTTGGGCACAAAAAATAATTGGGTCCTAATTTAAATACTGATATAATTTAATAATATATTCATGTATTTTAAATAAAATAATGGCTCTTTCATTACTGAGGAATCTTGTCAGTCCTTGATTGCCATCACACCTGATAATCTGTTTCATCTCTGATACCTTCTTAGTAAGTAGAAGGACAGAACAGACTTGTGCAGGTTGTCCTTTCATCTATCCATCTGTCTATCTATCTATCTATCTATCTATCTATCTATCTATCTACCTATCTATCTATCTATACCATGGATGGCTTACACAGTACCCAATAAATTAATAAATAAATGTAAATATATGCATTCTAGTTCATATCTCTGATTGCTTTTATAATATTGCAAGTTTAAGTTTATTTCCAGATAGATATTTTGGTAAACCATGATTTTCACACACAGCACTTCTTCTCCTTGAAGAATTATCAAAGTATCTTTACTCCTTATTTATCTCATTAAATTAACAAATATCACTAAGCTATTTCCATATGGTGGGCCATTTGCTAAGAACATGCAGCTACAGAAAGAACCATTGCTAGTTAGAGTGTTTTCCAAACCACGTACAAACTATGAATGCTACATATCCAAGGCAGCAATCTCATGAATGCAAATGTCCAGGGCCTCACCTGTTTCAGATCTAGTGAGTTCTAATTAACATTTAGGTCAGTTAGTTAAATCTTAGGCCTTTATGATTCTATCTCCCAGGCTCCTTGTTCAGTATGCTTTGCAATCTGTTTACTCCATCATAGTTATCACTACAGTAAAACAAGTTTACTTTGTGAAAATAACTGTTTCCTCCAAGTTGATCTCTCAGGAAATTCAGTAATGTATCCTAAGCAGCGTACTGCTTACCTCTTCCCTTAAACAGTCACGCCCTGCGTTATGAGACATGGAGACTGATAGTTGAATGGATATATTCATTTACTAAGAGCTATATATGTGATCTTTTTCATTATGCTCCCCTCTGCAGCAATGTATGTTGAGAAGTTAGGGTTGGGAGAGGGGGTGGTTAATTAGCACAAGAGATTGGAGAATAGGTCACCTAAAGGGTAGGTAAGCCAATTAATTGGAACTGTGAGAACAATTGTGTCTTTGAATTCAGAACTATGCTGAAGTGGGCACAAAATAATAAGACGTAAAAAGAAATGATAAAACATAAGGTGGCAAGAAAGTCAGATGGAAGCAGACTTAGAAAGGGCAAGAGAGAAATGAAAGGCCAGGCCTCTGGGAGCAGATTATTTACAGAACTCAGTAAAGAGTAAGGCAGAGTTAGCATAAGTAATGACTGGCAAAATGTTGGGGAATGCTTCATTCTTCCCCAGTGACAATGAAAGACTAATAGTCAAGCTTGTTGCTTGGGAATAGAAAAACTGTCAATAGTGCAAAAGCCTCCACCGAAATTATTAGCATTCTTACAATAAACTTATGAAAACAAGTTGATTCTGTGTGAACAAACAGTATGATGTATGTGCTTAACATTTTATACCCTCAAATGAACAGTTTTTAATATTCTGAAACAATCTATAGGACTTTAAATTAGTCCTCTTTACAAATGCACTCTTTCTTGGAAGCTAAGAAGCCTATGGTTTCTCCATCTGTAACATTCTGTCTAGAAAGGAAGCTGACCCTAAGGAGACAGAATCCAATGCCCTGCTCTCATTAGCACAGTTTGAAGGCTGCTTTCCTAAGCGCTAATTATGAGCACAAGGAAGATGCTTTACTATTCCAGGCTGTTGACATTGTTGATTTTTGCTCTGGAGATGGGTTCCTGACAGCTTCAAACTTGCTATTCAGCTTGAGGGGTCCTTGGTTTTTATTGTCTTTCTGTTGCTTTGTTTTGTTTTGTTTTGTTTTGTTTTGTTTTGTTTTGTTTTGTTTTGTTTTGTTTTGTTTTTCCCTCAGCATCCCAGATGTTAAGACTAGAGTCATGAGCTCACATGTCCAGATTCTGCTCTAGTTTTGTGGCTGGAATTTAAACCACGAAATTCTGTGGGTTTTTTTTTTAAATCCAAATATGTTAAGTAAAAAGAACAAAGGATTACAATGGCATTGTTGATGTTAATAAAATTTTTTTGGTTTTGTGTGTGTGTGAGCGTGTGCTGGATATGTGTGTGGTGCATGGGTCTGTATATGTTTCACTGTTCATGTCTGTATTTAGGTGAGTGTGTGTATACGCACAAATAAGTTAGGGTTAATGCTTTGTGACTTCAATAATTGTTCCCAAATTATTCATTATTTGTATTATTATTATTTCTATTAATATCATCAGTTATAACTAGCACAAATATTAATACTTCAGCTTGCTAGTTATTAAACTCCGGGATTTCTCTCATCAATGCCCCTCAGTCCTGAGCTAACACATAGTCAGCCACACCTGACCGTTAACATGAGTGTTAGGAATTGGATCTCAGTTCTTTAAGCTTGCATGACAATCACTTTGCAGAGTAAGTCAGCTCCCCTGTTCATCTACACTGATAAAAAATATGAACCCTTGCTTATAATAAAATTAAATAATTTTTAAGCTGTAATAATTAAATGCCACATATTTAATGTTTACCCTAAGCCAGTCATGTTAACAAACACTGTACTAGACACAGCTTCTACCTTCAAGCTGTTTATAATTGACTTGAGAAGTGATTTAACAAACTGTGGAAACAAAGAACTCTAGGCAGTCAGCATCTATATACTTTTGCAGCTTGCATACAATATCCTGTAAATTCAGAGAGAGAAGGAGATCAATGGAAGCATTATTGATCAGAAGAAGACAAGGGACAATAATGAACTAGGTTTAATTTGGGTAGGTGGCAGCGAGATAAATGAACCAGAAAAAAATAAAGATCATATTTGTTGTGCAGCAGATGCTAATTCTTCAAAATAAGGTGGGAGTTAACAATAGCAATTAAATAAAAGCTGTAAATGCAAGGTAAAAATATAACAAATCTCAATGGAGTCCACACAAATACAAGGAAAGACAGAAAAAGACAGAGAGAGGATAAGCAATTAATATGATAAAAAGAGGTTCTAAGAGAGATCAAGGTCAGTACTTGACCTTTCACCAGCCTCTCCCCAAATTTATTCATATGCAAATTGTTATTCTTTCTAATTCTGTCTTGTTCATTTGCTCCCCACTGAGAACCAGAAAACAGTGAGAGTTACCTGTCACAGAAGAAAACTAAAGTCTCTAGCAACTGCTCTATAAGCTGGTAGGTTAAACTGAATACACAGTAAGTGAGTTCCTCAAGGCTGTGGAAAATGATTCCCCTATACTGCCTTTGTTCCCTGTCCTTTTTCCCACTACAGGAACAAAGATGGTTTCCTTATCCCCATCTGTAATTGTTGCTGTCACCTGAGAGAGTCTTCATTGAGATCAGGCAAGCCTATAGCCATGTCTCTGAGGAACTGTCTTGACTGACTATTGATGATCCTTGGACAGGTGACCATGGGCTGCTTCCCTGACATTTCTAGGAGATATAATCTTATCACAGACAACCTGTCTCTGACCCTTATAATTGCTCTGCCTCAGATTCTTGAGACTTACGGGCAGAAGCTGGGTTGTAGATAAATCAGTTGTCTATAATTTGATTAGTTGTGGTTTTCTGTTATTAGCTCCATCTGTTGCAAAGTCAAGTCCCTTTGTTGATGGGTAGTAGCTCCAGCTATCCATGGTCATAATGCTAAATATTCTTAATATAATTACCTTTAGAATCTCTTGTTTACTTATTTATTTATTATTTACTTACTTACTTACTTACTTACTTGCTTACTGTGTATATAGTTTCCTTTAGTGACCAGAAGTAAGCACTAGATTCCCTGATGTTGCAGTTATAGGTAGCTATGAGCTGACTGCTATGTAACATGAGATCTGAGACTTAGTCCCCTGAAAGAATAATACATGTCCTTACTGCACAGTCTTCTCTCCAGACACTGTTGGAGAGAGTTTGTGTAAGTAAGTAAGCCACTTTTGAACACTATTACCCTACAGTTCAAGTTTGAATTTTGACAAGTTTTATTATCTGCTTTATACAATAATAAACCTCTAAGAACCATAAACCATACGAGGCTTTTTCAGCTCACTGATACAGCCGTTGCTCCATTTATACCTCTGTCCAGTCCCTTCCCTTTCTTTCTGAGATGCATGTATGCTGCAAAATAATGAATAACTGGAGTTAGATCCTTATCCACATGTTTCTGGAAAATTCTTAGCATATCCTTCTTACCCAAATCCCAGTTTTCTTAAATACAGTGATAAACTCAACATTCAGGATTTAAACAATGATTATGCTGATAATTCACCAATAGAAAAGGTGGTTCTGATCATTCCCACATTCTAAGTGTCCATTTATGCCTGATACATGCCTTTGCTAATTTATTCTTAAAAATAATCTAGTTATTACTAGGGATAATACCAAATCTTCCCATGTTTATATTAAAGATGAACAAACAGAGTCACAAAGATCTTAATTTGTATGGCCAATGTTGTGCAGCATATGTAGGCAATGTTTGAAATCTAAATACATGCTTAGATGAAGATGCAATTAAAATAACAAAGACATGTCTAAAGCATTCGTAATACCTAGGGAGAACAAGTGCTAGCAAAAGCCTACTGCACATATTCATAAGAGTGTAATTCTATAATTTATAAATTAACTAAGATTAACTGTTTAATTTAAAAATAAGATGTAGATTTCAGAATTTCTACTTATGTAGAATCGTCCAGCAGGAAATTCCCCTAATCAAAGGCTAGGTGGTAGGGTACATTAGTTTTCATTTCAATTAAATTGAGGTCTTCCCGCATCAGTTAATGTAATCAAGGCATTGTAGTCCCCTATAATTTTAGCAAGAGACATATTTTCTGGATTATTCTAGATTTAGTCAAACTGATAATGAGTAGCAAGAGCATATGATATTTTATTTGGAAGAGAAAAGGACAGTCTGTTTTCATTTGATATGATCTTGTTTCCTTCCCCCCAGATTATCACAACTGAAAGAATTTTGCTTTTTTTAATGGTTGAATGATAATTTTTAAATTCAATTTTAATTAATTCTTTGAAAATTTCATACAATGTAAATATGTTATATTTACTACAAAATCCATCCTCACTTCTTCCTGAATTGTTCCAACTCCTTACTTGCTCCGAATTTTGTTTTCTCTTTCCCATTCTCCCTCTGGTCTTCCTTCCTCTGTATCTGTCTTTCTCCTCTGTAGAGTCTAAAGCTGTTCCTCAAATACTCACAGATGTAGAGATGTCCACTAGATAATATTTGAATAAAAGGAGGATGCATCCTTAAAGACAACTGACTCTATCGCCTGAGTAGCCAGACTAAAATTTCTCAGTTAGTGGTAGAGAAGGTATTGCCTTCTTCAAGTTAGAACTTTTTACGGACATTCACTGCTGCTGTGAGTTTGTCAGTTTAAGGGTACTTTAGTTTCAAGGAGACATTATTTTGTTCTGTTTTTCCCCAAACTGTGCTGTTAACAATCTTTTGTCTTCAGCAGTGACCCGTGTCCCTGGTGAGAACTGATGATATGAATGGCCATTTTAACTGCTGGTTTTTATGCACCACATTTTCTTTATACATTCATAAGTTGGTGGACACCTAGAATTTTTCCCCATTTTTAATCTATTGTGGAACAAAAATAAATTAAACTAGAGGTACATCTTTGAGTTAATTTTGTTTTCAGGAACGTTGCTTAGTTGGATGATAAATAGCATGATGATTTCAGTTTTAAGCTTTTAAGACTTCACTAAATTGTTTGTCAAAATGGACACTCTAATACATATCAATACAAATAATGTGTCATCCACATTCTTCTCTGTAAATAGCTTTTGTCTTTTTTGCTAGTAGTACACATTTTTTTACTGGAGAGTGGTCTCAAAATATAGACAACTAGGGCCTAAACCAAGCTTTTCCTCTGCAGTACATAATATTTCATGACATATCCTTATTATGCACAGACACATGCAAGTATGCACCCATACACACATCAAAGAAGAGTGTTATAGAAGATCAATATAAAAAGGACTATCATTTTTAATAAATGCAAAACAAAATGAAATATAGATAAATGATCACCAACAGACCTTAGGTTGGTAATTGTATTTTTTCAAGATACATATCATTACTGATAGTTTGAAAAATAGGATATGAAGTGAAATTGGCATATGGGATGAAAGTTATCTGTGATGATGCAGTGGAGATTTGGCAAATGGAACCATCAGTACAGGAGCTATTCACAACAGAAGTGTGTAGCTATTTTGGTGAAGTTTTCAAATTTCACTTTCTGAGTTGCAATTTCCTGGTAGTGTTGGTATATCTTGAATTGCATGTAACTGATTATTGAGTAAAAAAGACATTTGAAAAGAAAATGCCATACAAGTTTTCACTCTATGCTCTCTCTTCTTCCTTTCACTATGATTTTCAGTGAAGCTCAAAGAAGGAAGATCTAGTGTACTGATTTCTCTTTACTGCATCACAAGAGGCAGTAGATTAATCTCTGTTGTGTATTGTCTAGTATATACATTTGTTAATGAAAAAATTTAAAGGATTAAATATTGAAGTTTTTTTGAAACATTAGCTGGCATACTTACTGCACAGTTACTTGACAAATAAGTGCATATTTCTGATTACTTTTGTCAATATAAAGCTTTATACTACACTAAAGTTTCCTTATCAATTTTTTTCTTTGAATGTGAGACAATATGTTTTCCCACATTTACCTTTATTTTAATAGTCCAAGTGCTTAGAGCACTCTTAAGGCTTATACTAAAAGTAAACTCCAAGGTAAAATAATATATATGAAACAGTAATGACTAGGAGGTAATTAATTTAAGCCACTTTAAAATTAACCAGTAATTATAACTTCAGGTGGGGTACAGTAATGAATTGACAGGTTACCAATTCATCTTAATTTATCTATCCAATATATAGATCCTACACCTAAGACTTAAGGATTATCACCATATATGGTGCTGAAAAAATGTAAGAGCTAAAAAAAAATTTTGTCTTCTAGAAAGTCAGAAAAACTACAACCATGAATTCTCAGTATCATGACCACCTAAACATAGCCTGAGCAAAAATTACACCAATAAACATGCAAAATAGAATAAGAACATCTTATAGGTCCTCATCCATAGACAAAGGTAACCAAGAAGACTGAAGGCAGAATAAATAATCTTTCTAAGGGAAGACATTCCTAATTGGTTCTCCAATACTAAATGATCATCATAAATCATATATGAGTGAACAGATTGGTTTTATTTTTATAGGATATGTACACACACACACATGGGGAGGGAAAGAGGGAGAGAGAGAGGGAGGGAGAGAGAGAAAGAGAGAGAGAGAGAGAGAGAGAGTGAGAGAGAGAGAGAGAGAACACAAAATAAATGAAAAGTTATGAATTTGACAGAAGGAAGCAGAAGTATATGTCAGGCAAAAAGGATGAAAACAAGGAAAACAGCAAAGTTGGATAACTATATTTTAATTTCAATAAATTTAAAATTAGTTTCTTTAGTTGGGTCATTTGGTAAAATTCTTGCCTTGGGTCAACAGAATCCATGTTAAAAATCAGCTAAATATGCTAGAGTATTTTATAATCTCAATGTAAGATAACAAGCCTATTCACCTTGGTGAGATTGCAGCCATTCAAAGTGACCTTGTCTCACAAACCTTAATAGAAATATATAAATACCACTTACTCAGTTCATGTAGCATTACTTGTAAGTCCAAAATTCATGGCTGGCCAGTTGGCATTAGATAACCAGTTATGGGCTTTATCACAGGGACTAGCACTTTCTTCTCTCAGCTGTCCTTAAGGTGTCTACAGTAATTTAATTTGGCATAGAACCCACGAGATTTCTTCCTTTCATGTTTGCATATCTATTTCTGTTGCCAGTGTTTACCCTTGTTTAGACAAACATATTCATGAATGCATGTGTTTTTGTGTTTATAACTACACACACACACACACATACACACATGCACACACACATACCAAATGCTCTAAATCTTTTTATATTTGCATAAGAATCCTTTTTAAAAAGTAGTTGTATCAGTTTTGTCATTTCATCACTGAATAAACAAGTCCCAATTGGAATTCGATCTTCCTTGATGTTTTGGTCATTGTCTCACATCAAGCTGAACTTATGCTGATTTTCTTCTCCAAGTCCTTTGTCAAGGACTCAGGTACAGCATATGTGGATGAAAACTGGGAATATTCAAGGGAGACTGCATTCAAACGCACAGTGTCAGACAACCTCAAAGCATTAACAAAACAAACAAACAAAGTATTCTTTTTTTTTTTTTTTTTTTTTTTTTATTGGATGATTTATTTACATTTCCTATGTTGTCCCCTTACCCCATCCCCCACCACCCCCTCGGAACCTCCAATCCCCTCGCCCCTCCTCCTTCTTCTCTGTGGATGTAACCTCTATCTACACCCCCCCCCACTCCCACCTCCCCACCCTCAAAATTCCCACCCCCTGGGGCATCCAGCCTTCATGAGGTCAAGGTTCTCTTCTTCCACCTATGCCCAGCAGGGCCCTCCACTTTTACATATTCAGCTGAAGCCCTGGATTCCCCCCTAAGTGCTCCCAGGCTGGTGGTTTAGACCCTGGGAGCTGTGGTTGGTTGGTATTGTTGCTCTCCTCATGGTGCCACAAACCCTTTCAGCTCCTTCAGTCTTCACTCTAACTCCTCCATTGAGAACCCCATGATCAGTTCAATGGCTAGTTGTGAGCATCTGCCTCTGAATACGTCTGACTCTTGAAGGCCTCTGAGGAGATATCCATATCAGGCTCTTATCAGCATGCACTTCCTGTCTTCCACATCAGCATCTACCTTTGGTGATTGCACATGGGATAGATACTCAGGTGGGGTGGTCTTGAGACGGCCCCTCCTTCAGTTTCTGTCCCTCACTTTGTCTCCATATTTGCTCCCTTGAGTATTTTGTTGCTCCTTCTAAGAAGGACCGAATCACCCTCACTTGGTCTTCCTTCTTTATGGGCTTCATGTGGCCTGTGAGTTGCATCTTGGGCATTTCAAGGTTCTAGGCTAATATCCAATAATCAGTGAGTGAATACCATGTGTCTTCTTTTGTGATTGGCTTACCTCACTCAGGATGATAATTTCTAGTTCCATCCATTTATCTAGGAACCTCTCGAATTCATTGTTTTTAATAGCTGAGTAATACTCCATTGTGTAAATATACCACATTTTTTGAATCCATTCCTCAGTTGAAGGACATCTGGGTTCTTTCCAGCTCCTGGCTATTATAAATAAGGCTGCTATGAACATAGTTGAGCATATGTCCTTGTTATATGTTCGAGCATCTTCTGGGTATATGCCTAGGAGTGGTATAGCTGGATCCTCGGGTAATGCTATGTCCAATTTTCTGAGGAACCGCCAGACTGATTTCCAAAGTGGTTGCACCATCTTGCAGTCCCACCAACAATGGAGGAGTGTTCCTCTTTCTCCACACCCTCGCCAGCATCTACTATCACCTGAGTTTTTAATCTTAGCCATTCTGACTGGTGTGAGATGGAATCTCAGGGTTGTTTTGATTTGCATTTCCCTGACGACTAAGGATGCCGAGCATTTCTTTAGGTGCTTCTCGGCCATTCGAGTTTCTTCCGATGAAAATTCTTTGTTAAGCTCTATACCCCATTTTTTAATAGGGTAATTTGGTTGTCTGGAGTCTAATTTCTTGAGTTCTTTGTATATATTGGATATTAGCCCTCTATCAGATGAAGGATTGGTAAAGATCTTTTCCCAATTTGTTGGTTGTCGTTTTGTCCTATTGACAGTGTCCTTTGCCTTACAGAAACTTTGCAATTTTATGAAGTCCCATTTGTCAATTCTCGATCTTAGAGCATATGCCATTGGAGTTCTGTTCAGGAACTTTTCCCCTGTGCCCAAGTATTCGAGGCTTTTCCCCACCTTCTCTTCTATTAGTTTCAGTGTATCTGGTTTTATGTGGAGGTCCTTTATCCACATAGACTTGAGCTTTGTACAAGGAGATAAGAATGGATCAATTTTCATTCTTCTACATGTTGTCTTCCAGTTGAACCAGCACCATTTGTTGAAAATGCTGTCCTTTTTCCACTGGACAGTTTTAGCTCCTTTGTCAAAGATCAAGTGACCATAGGAGTGTGGGTTCATTTCTGGGTCTTCAATTCTATTCCATTGATCTTCCTGCCTGTCTCTGTACCAATACCAGGTAGTTTTTATCACTATTGCTCTGTAGTACAGCTTGAGGTCAGGGATGGTAATTCCTCCAGAAGTTCTTTTATTGTTGAGAATAGTTTTCGCTATCCTGGGTTTTTTGTTATTCCATATGAATTTGAGAATTTCCTTTTCTAACTCTGTGAAGAATTGAGTTGGGATTTTAATGGGGATTGCATTGAATCTGTAGATTGCTTTTGGCAAGATGGCCATTTTTATTATATTAATCCTGCCAATCCATGAGCATGGGAGATCTTTCCATCTTCTGAGATCTTCTTCAATTTCTTTCTTCAGAGACTTGAAGTTCTTGTCATACAGGTCTTTCACTTGCTTGGTTAGATTCACACCAAGGTATTTTATATTATTTGCAACTATTGTGAAGGGTGTCATTTCCCTAATTTCTTTTTCAGTCTGTTTATCTTTCATGTAGAGGAAGGCTACTGATTTGTTTGAGTTGATTTCATAACCAGCCACTTTGCTGAAGTTGTTTATCAGGTTTAGGAGTTCTCTGGTGGAAGTTTGGGGGTCACTTAAGTATACTATCATATCATCTGCAAATAGCGATATTTTGACTTCTTCCTTTCCTATTTGTATCCCTTTGACTTCTTTTTGCTGTCTAATTGCTCTGGCTAAGACTTCCAGTACTATATTGAATAGGTAGGGGGAGAGTGGGCAACCTTGTCTAGTCCCTGATCTTAGTGGGATTGCTTCAAGTTTCTCTCCATTTAGCTTGATGTTGGCTACTGGTTTGCTGTAAATTGCTTTTACTATGTTTAGGTAGGGGCCTTGAATTCCTGATCTTTCCAAGACTTTTATCATGAAGGGATGTTGAATTTTGTCAAATGCTTTCTCAGCATCTAGTGAGATGATCATGTGGTTTTTTTCTTTAAGTTTGTTTATATAGTGGATTACATTGATGGATTTCCGAATATTGAACCATCCCTGCATTCCTGGGATAAAACCTACTTGATCATGATGGATGATTGTTTTGATGTGGTCTTGGATTCGGTTTGCTAGAATTTTATTGAGTATTTTTGCATCGATGTTCATAAGGGAGATTGGTCTGAAGTTCTCTTTCTTTGTCGGGTCCTTGTGGGGTTTGGGTATGAGTGTAATTGTAGCTTCATAGAACGAATTGGGTAGTGTTCCTTCTGTCTCTATTTTGTGGAATAGTTTGAAGAGAATTGGTATTAGGTCTTCCTTGAAGGTCTGATAGAATTCAGCACTAAAACCATCTGGTCCTGGGCTTTTTTTAGTGGGGAGGCTTTTGATGACTGCTGCTATTTCCTGAGGGGTTATGGGACTATTTAGATGGTTTATCTGCTCCTGGTTTAACTTCGGTACCTGGTATCTGTCTAGGAAATTGTCCATTTCATCCAGGTTTTCCAGTTTTGTTGAGTATAGGCCTTTGTAGTAGGATCTGATGATTTTTTGAATTTCTTCAGTTTCTGTTGTTATGTCTCCCTTTTCAGTTCTGATTTTATTAATTTGGATACTGTCTCTGTGCCCTCTGGTTAATCTGGCTAAGGGTTTATCTATCTTGTTGATTTTCTCAAAGAACCAACTCCTGGTTTTATTGATATTTTGTATTGTTCTTTCTGTTTCTACTTGGTTGATTTCAGCCCTGAGTTTGATTATTTCCTGCCTTCTACTCCTCCTGGGTGTATTTGCTTCTTTTTGTTCTAGAGCTTTTAGTTGTGCAGTCAACTTGTTAGTGTGTGCTCTTTCCAGTTTCTTTTTGTAGGCACTTAGAGCTATGAGCTTTCCTCTTAGCACTGCCTTCATGGAGTCCCACAAGTTTTGGTATGATGTGTCCTCATTTTCATTGAATTCTAAAAAGTCTTTTATTTCTTTCTTTATTTCTTCCTTGACCAAGTCATCATTGAGTAGAGAGTTGTTCAGTTTCCATGTGTACGTGGGTTTTCCATTGTTTTTGTCATTATTAAAGACCAGCCTTAGTCCGTGGTGATCTGATAAGATGCAAGGGATTATTTCAATCTTTTTGTATCTGTAGAGGCTTGTTTTGTGACCAATTATATGGTCTATTTTGGAGAAGGTACCATGAGGTGCTGAGAAAAAGGTATATTCTTTTGTTTTAGGATGAAATGTTCTATAGATGTCTGTTAAGTCCATTTGGTTCATAACTTCTGTTAATTTCAAAGTGTCTCTGTTTAGTTTCTGTTTCCATGATCTGTCCATTGCTGACAGTGGGGTGTTGAAATCCCCCACTATTATTGTGTGAGGTGTAATGTGTGTTTTGAGCTTTAGTAAAGTTTCTTTTATGTATGTAGGTGCCCTTGCATTTGGAGCATAGATGTTCAGAATTGAGAGTTCACCTTGGTAGATTTTTCCTTTGATGAGTATGAAGTGTCCTTCCTTATCTTTTTTGATTAATTTTGGATGAAAGTCGATTTTATTTGATATTAGAATGGCTACTCCAGCTTGTTTCTTGGGACCATTGGCTTGAAAAATTGTTTTCCACCCTTTTATTCTGAGGTAGTGTCTGTCTTTGTCACTGAGGTGCGTTTCTTGTATGCAGCAAAATTCTGGGTCTTGTTTGTGTATCCAGTCTGATAGTCTGCGTCTTTTTATTGGGGAATTGAGACCATTGATGTTAAGAGATATTAAGGAAAAATGATTGTTGCTTCCTGTTATTTTTTTTATTAGAGGTAAAGTTATGTTTGTATCTTTTTTGGGGGTTGTTGGAAGATTACTTACTTGCTTTTCCTAGGTTGTAGTTTCCCTCCTTGTGTTGGCATTTTCCATCAATTATCCTTTGAAGTGCTGGGTTTGTGGGAAGATATTGTGCAAATTTGGTTTTGTCATGGAATATCTTGGTTTCACCATCTATAGTGATTGAGAGTTTTGCTGGGTATAGTAATCTGGGCTGGCAATTGTGTTCTCTTAGTGTCTGTATGATGTCCGTCCAGGCTCTTCTGGCTTTTATAGTCTCTGGTGAGAAGTCTGGTGTAATTCTTATAGGTCTGCCTTTATATGTTACTTGACCTTTTTCCCTTACTGCTTTTAGTATTTTTTCTTTGTTTTGTGCATCTGATGTTTTGATTATTATGTGACGGGAGGTATTTCTTTTCTGGTCTAGTCTATTTGGTGTTCTGTAGGCTTCTTGTATGTTTATGGGCATCTTGTTCTTTAGGTTAGGGAAGTTTTCCTCAATAATTTTGTTGAAGATATTTACTGGCCCTTTAAGTTGGGAATCTTCATTCTCATCTATACCTATCAAACAAAGTATTCTTAATACCAACTTCATACCTAACCAAATGTGTATATATGTTTAGGAAATTGATGGCAAATATTTATTTACTCTTTTGGACACAATTCTATTTGAGTCACTTTATGCCAGCACTGTATTCGATAGAACAAACAAGCCAGGAGTATTACACAGCCCTTTGCCAAAAATCAATCAACAGTTTGAAACATAAAACACTGAATTTCCTTCATAAACTATATTTTAAAGATGCTTTTTACATTTAAAAAAACAACAGCAATTCAGTGTTTTTAGATATTAGCATCTGTTAAACTTGAGAAGCTATGGAGAAGACACCCAGGTAAAAAGCAAAATACGAAATGTAATGATAAAAATATTGATTATGCTTCATATTTTTGAGGTATCCATTTTGTAGCTGAGAAAGGGGAGATAATTTCTCTGTGCAGAAAATTACTTGTAGTCTGAAACATACTTTCAAATTATCCAATTTCTTGATGCATAGTTCATAATTATCCCAGTCTCTTATTTATCTTATTAAGGAATAATCAAGTTTCTCATTTGAATCCCTGACATTTTTCCCAGAAAATCACATATTTATGATAGCTACACTACCTTAAAGAAGTAGGAAAATCAGACAATTTTTGTATTCATATAGAGAGAATTGAATATGTCAAATTAATTGAGACAGACTCCATGAGAAAAATCACCCACTGAAAGAAATCTATTTTGAGGAAGAGGAGATTACAGAGGTTCTGTCTATAAGCCTATTATCCTAAAGAATTGATTTATTCTGATACTACCTTCCATAATGACTTAGCTATAGCTGCCACTGTTTTCATATATCCATAGCGATGAGAATAAAGTGAGTCAGAATAAGAAAAAGAATGACAAACCTGTCTCTAGTATGGTTGCAATATTACTATACTGACAAGCAGAGGAAACTCACACGAGCTTTCCCAGCAATGATTTTTGAATAAGTCATCAACATGAAAGTTTGTAGCACAGCATTTGCAGCGACCAGGTGTGATGTGGACGCCAAGTCATTTTCTGCTCCTCACACACAATATGTTTTGCAAACATTTTACCACACTTGGCAAAGTCCAAGAATAAATGTACTAAGTGCCTTCCAATATTTTGACAGCTAGCGTATAGTACCCAACTGTTAATACCACTGGGTTGGAGAGGAAAAAATGAATCATTTAAAATTAATTTAAAAAGTAATGTATAATAATTATCATTAAAGCCATGAAAACACAAAAGTAGTCTAAAGGAAAGATTGAAACCTCTGTATTGCTTGTTTCCTTGATCTTTACATCTACGCATGATCAATATTAATGTCCTTGGTGTCAATTTCCAACCTGTTTTTTTCTTTTAACTATCACCATTTCAAATTTTTCCATAATCCCTTAAATGTCATAAATAATGTAAATAATACCAAAAATTTGAGAAAGGTGATCATTTCGGATGATAAGTAATTCTGATCCTAACTCCAGCAATATTATTGTGTTCCATGATCACTGGAATTTAATAAGCAATTTTGTCATGAGCTTCACTCCTTCCTCTTCTAATAATACTGTCTCTAAATCAATGTGAGAGAAACTGGTCCTCTTGGAATCTAGGGGTTTTCATAAATTTCAGTTCTGTTTAAGATTTGTTTATGCTATCTTAATGTATGTGTACACAAATACAGGTGACTTTAAACTCAAAATCTGATGCCCTGCCCAAATTTTGTACTAGAATCTGAAGTCCAGGCTTCTGAAAGAGCAGTGGATGATCTTAACCACCGAGTCATCAGTGCCTACTGCCAATATGTAACTTGCCCACTGCTTCTCAGCCTTGAAGAATGTTGATGAAGAGATGGTTTGAGTCATCCTGTTCTTATCTTTTGCATACAGCTATCTTGATTTCTGTATGTGTGTCTCAGGGGACAAATCAAAGGGAAGAAGAAAGTTTAAAAGAACCTTTATTCATTGAACTTCCTTGAAAGTTTCAGTGACTTATAAGAGAGATGTCATAGAAGGACAAAATTTAAGTCTTTTAGCTACAAAGTCATAGATATACTGGGTCAGTTTGTGTTCATTTTGTATTGAGCAAAAGTTGAATTTAAAGTTGCTTATTTAATCAGCAATTACCAAAATTTCCTTGAAAACACACCAATTAGTAACAGATTAAAACTGTAAGAAATAAGGCAGATCACCCAGTTATATAAGAAAATCTAAAGCAAAATTTTAGCCATCTTGAAATTATTAATTTTTTTATTTTTGGTACGCTGAATCTTTTTATTTTTTCACTTTATGACTCAATATCAGTATCCCTTCTCCTCTAGTATCCCCTCACACAAGTTCTCTTCCCCATTCCACCTTCCCCTTTTCTTTTGAGGGGGTGACACACCCACTAATACCTATTTCTCCCCACACAAAAACCTGCTGCACTTCCTCTCCCACTTAGGCCTATACTATATATAGAGGCCTATACTATATATACCTATGCCATATAGGATTTATTAGTTTTCATGTATTATGTTTAGTTAGCTACATGGCGTATTAGGTGAGCATACATACTCTGAAGTACATGTGGCAAGCACTCATCACTTGACTACTCCAACAAGTATGAATTTTGCAGACTAGACACATAGAAGGGCCTGATAATTATATTTTAATATATCATTTGTCAGATGTTTAATAGATTCAGATGGTTCTCATTCCTAGAAAAGTATGAAAATTTTGGATACAACTGAATTTATAACTTAAAATGTAACTAGTTAACAAATATATGATATTTCTGGGCAGATTGTCTCTATTCAATTAAAAAATCTCAGACATTTATATGTTAGAGGACTTGATTACATAAAGTTTCAAAACACACAGTTGTATTTTCTTGACCATGAAACTTTAGTCACAACTCTGATTGAAAACACCATTTGTTTTTTTATGTTGAAAACACCATTTGGTTTTTCAGTTAATTGTTGTTTAAATGTGTTCCTTACAAGTCAAATCTCCCACTAAGTGTTTTACTAATAAGAAGACATTGATAAAGAAATAATCTATGTAAAAGTGGGATTGTAATGGGTATTTATGTACCTGGTTCTTTATATCAGGTGACACACTGTCACCCTGCTGTACAAAGATGGAGCAGACTCTCTGTTGCTATGCCAGTAAGTGTCTTGTCAGTCATTCAGCATGTGTCTTCTATGGTTTCATCTTTCCACTTCTCTCTATGTCCTCCTATTTGCATCTCCACCATTAGCACGTCTTGCCTCCATTATAACTTCCTGTCTTCCTCAGTCATATAGAGTATTATTAATTAATCATTATCCTAGACATTTTATGTAGGGTGCTATATAGTCTCATTTTGAACTGCTCACTACTCATACCTTTTCTTTCTTTAATAGTACTATGACAACTAAAAAACATTCCTCTTTTACATTTTGTCACACATACATACTTTAAATCTGATCTTAAATTAAATATAATTTTATTTTTTACTATTATACTTTTTATTAGTTAACACAATATTCAAATTCAAATATATGTTTATCATATTCTTACCACCCTTTAAGATCTTTCATATCCATTTCCTCTCCCTACCCACCTTTTCTATATTCCATCTCGGATAAGAAACAAAACCCCAATATAAAACTGCATAGACCCAAATAGAGCAAAATGAAACTATATCCAAAAAGGAAAGAAATGAAAACTAATAAACAAATAACACTCCCACTAAATTTACAGTGGTAGTCACTATAATTAAGAAGTTTAATGACACATACAATATATTTGGCATAATTCTAACACCTCTTGGGATATTTTAACAATACTTAGGGAGCTTATGAATTTCAAGAATGCTGCTCTGCTGACTATTGATGTGGTAGATACTGCAGATAAAATTACCCATGGCCTGCGGTCAGTATTTCTATTTTGGTCAAGCTTCAAGAATGGTATATATAGCTTGATCACGCTAGTCCTTATTATCCTGGGGATACTTTTATTCCTGCCCATTGTGTTAAAGTTTTTCTTCAACAACATCAACGTGTTGGCAGCCAAGTACATGGCTTGAACCTGTAAATGGACCCCCCCCCCCGACAAAGTTATTAAATTAACAGGCTGGCCAGCCAAGGATGGGTAAGATTCTGCACAGAGCCTTTCCAACCTAAGACAGAAGTGCATTGCTTTTGATAATGCATATTCCATGATAGGTAAGGAAGGCATTATTGTCAGAATAACAGACTCAATATTGTTAGTGAAATAAAAAAGAGGGAGAGGTGGAGAGCCTTTGGGGCTACTTGGCAATAATCTGACATGAGCCAAGGACAAGGAAATGGGATGCTTGCCAGGAATATAACATCGGCCAAGGACAAGGAAGGAGGCTTCATGCTAGAACAAAGACGTGACTTCAGATAGGAATATAAATCTTAGGCATGAACAAAGAAGTAATCTCAGGCAGGAATATAAATTTTAGGCTAGAACAAGGAAGTAGGCTTCAGACATGAAAATGATCTTGGGCTAGGATGGGGAAGTAGGCTCAGATACTTTGGTCATCCTCATAAGCCATTAGAAACAGTGATCATGGGTGTGTTCAAGTAGTTGGGTTTAATGCCTTGCTTTTTCTTTGACTATTTGTGTTTATTGTATTGCTTGTTCCTTGACTAATTGCATCTATTGTATTGCTAAACCCTCAACCTAGAACTGACCTTAATACATGCATGAAATCTAAATGGTATAAAAGCATAAAGGAGGAAGGGGGATGACATAAGCGATTCTAGGGAGGGGAATGGGGAAAGGGGATGACACCTGTATTGTAAATAAATAAAATATCCAATAAAAATTTTTAAAAATTACTAAATCCAAAAAAAGCTGTGGATCCCAATTATATGCTAATCAACTATTCCTTCCCTCTAGTGTACTTGATAAACTCAATGTCACTCTATTGGAGAAAACTGATGATCCCTCTCTAAGTAGCTGTACATGAAAATCTGCTTGATAACCCTACCCTAATGGTTATATATTTTTAATTCACTTATATTTTTAAAAATGTAACAAAATGAATTGCATTTAAGAAAAAACAAAAACTATCACATAAAAATTGGGTGGGAAAAACAAAGAAAACAAAAAGATCCCAAGAGAAGGCAGTAGGATCACAGAGATCCACTCATGTGCACACTCAGATCTCCCCTAAAAACACTAAACTGGAAGCCATAATATATATGCCAAGGACCTGGTGCAGACTTGTGCATGATGCCTTAGTTTCTATGAGTACATGTGAACTTTTGTCATACTGATTTAGAGGGATTTGTTTGCTTGCTATCTTCCCCATTGCCTCTAACATTCTTTTTTTAACCTCTTCAGGGATCCCTGAACTCTGAGGAGAGGCATTTGATGGAGACATCCCATTTAGGGCTGAGTGATCCAAATTCTTTCACTGTGCATAATGACTGAGTGTGAGTCTCTATATTCGTTCACATCTGCTGCAGGAGGAAGTTTCTATGCTGATAATTGAAAAAGGCTCCCTCTTATGTATGAATAGAGCTGAATATAACTGTTAGGTTTTTTTTCACTGCAGATTTTTTGGATCAGTATTATTTGGTCTTGCCCTAGGTCCTTGGGCTATATGGTTTCCAGTTCTTAGCCATACAAGTAATGTCAGATTCAGGTTCCAGCTCACAGAGTCATAAGTCAAATAAGATATTGGTTGGTTACTCCCTCAGGCTTTGTGCTCCCATTGCTCTAGTGTATCTGACAGGCAGGACACAACTTCAGATAAAGGGAATGTGGCTGGCTTAGTGTGTAGACTTCTTTTTTGAGAGCACTCAAATACCATACTGCATCAAACACACTGAAAGTTCGGGGTGGAGGCTCTACAGGCACCAATTTAACATCTTCATTTTAATAGTTATGTAGGTTTTGATTTCGAAAACCTTGCCTTGCTGTCATTAGGGAGAGCACTTTAGTCAATTGTTTGGGTTGTTTGAGGATTCTAGTGCGGCCTTTTTGACCAACAAAACAATTAGATATAACCCAATCTGGGTCCTGGAAGATTTCCTTGGTGACAAAAAGATATCCAGTTGGGTCTTCGTCTCCCCATTATTTGGTGATTTATTTAGATTTCCTTCATATGTGCATGTACTTTAGGAAGTTTTTAGTGTATTATGTTTCCATACTACCCCTCTAATGCCCCATTAGTTTTGCTGTTTGATACTCTATTTGCTTCCATCATTGCTCCCCCCTCATAAATGATTCTTCTGTTCCACCCTACCATCGACCTATAACTGTCTTTTCTTTTCCACTTTGCTAATGAGATCTACCTGTTCCCTCTAGTCCTTTACTCTATACCTGTCCACTGTGCTTCTATGGATTGTAGATCGATCACTTAACAGCTAAAATCCACATGTAAGTAAATACATACCATATCTGTCTTTTGGGGTCTGGGTTACCTCATGCAAGATGACTTTTCTAATCCCATCCATTTGCCTGCAGATTTCAAGGTGCTATATTCTTAAGAGCTAATACTCCATTATATATATGTACCACATTTTATTTATTCATTACTCTATTGAGGGAAATCTAGACTATTTATAAGTCGTGGATATTATGAATAGAGTAGTAGTGAACACAGTTGAAGAGTCTATGCACTAGAATGAAGCATCATTTTATATATACACTAGAGTGCTATAGCTGGATCTTGAGATTGATCCCATCTTCCTGTGGAACTAACACACTGATTTTCATAGTAGTTGTCAACTTGTACTCACAGCAGCCATGTATCAGTGTTCCTTTTCCTCTACATCCTCTTAAGTCTTGTCCTAAATTTTAAAATCTAGTCTATGAAGGGGGTTGTTAAAACCCCCCCTTTAATGTCAAGGTTCAACATCTCATAGAATCTAGAGAAGACCGTTAAACCTACAAGATCTAATAATGGCAAGCAAATATGACACTTTAAGAATATTCATACCTGTAGACGTGAGGATTTTCCACTAAGGAGTATTATACTAGTGAGTATTCTAACATGCTGGCTTTTAGGAGACATCCTTGCAAAAACAGTCACACTAGAGCACCCAAACAATTTTGTAAGATGGATATTTCTGTCTTTATTTTATAGAAAAGAATAAGCACAGCTTCAATGAAACCTGACTTTCAATATACACTATCCTTTCCAGTAATATATGTAATAATAATATATTAATAGTACCAATGGGATAGCATCATATACAAGAACATATATTATGTTTCCCAAAACAAACTACCCTTATAAAGTAATGTTAATTTTATTCTAGAAGGCAGAAATTTCACACTGTCATGGCTACTATGAAAGTTTATTTCCATTAGGATGATACTATATTATACTGACCATGTTAGACCTTGTTAGTGTTTATATAACTGAAACCCAATGGTTTGAAAGTAAGAAAGTGTATATGCACCACATTTTCTTTATTCATTACTCTGTTGAGGGACATCAAGACTGTTTATTAATCGTGGCTATTATGAATAGAGTAGTAGTGAATGTGGTTGGTATTGTTAGAATTTGGAAACATTAAAAATCCATTAATTTGAAATAGCTGTGTAGAAAATTCCCCTTGTCCCCTAAGTTCATGTCTTTCTATTCTGACAACGAAAAACCCTACCAGAACTACAAAACTTATTTCTATAGACTGACCAACAGAAATTGAGGGTCATCTTCCAGAGTCACAGATCTGTGCTTCATGTTTCCAAAATATTCAAACATCTTCCTTTCTCTGTTACCCTCTCCTTTTTTTTTCCATATCCAGTTTTGGGTTGAAACTAAAGCAGAACACATCATCATCATTATCTCTCGTTAAATTGCTATTTAAGACATCTGAGACGTACTCTTGCCTCATGTTGATGATGCTTGCTATTCCCCCTTGGGTGAAATAATCTGATGTAGTATTAAGACTGTCACTAAGAATTGTTCATGTATAATTTATACTCACAATTAAAAAGCATTTTTAACCAAGTGTCACAACATGGTGACAACTAAATTAGACTGTGATTTACATTACCATGTGCTGCCACTTGATTTACTGTCACTCTAGAGAAGTTGATAAACAGCCTATGTTGAGCAAGATGAAGATCTTCATTTAGAAAATACTCATTCTCAGGTGTGAGTTAGGTGAAAGATAGTTGGATCGTGTCATTTCCAGTATGATTCATATTTAATTTTTTAAATTCATGCAACCCTGGGAAAGAAACATTTTAATATTTACCCAGAAATGCTGAAAAATGGCTTGGAGAGCAGTAATTCTTGTTGGGTATTTTAAATTAAAACAAGGGACCCGCTATATAGATCTGAGGAGTTTATTCACATTGGTAGGACCACCTAGAAAGATCTTAGGAATTTATCCTCACTAATAAAAACTAGAATTTGAAGATAAAGGACAGAGACTCTACAACTGAGCTATAACCTGAAATGCACTAGCATAGATTTCAGATGAGCTTGAGCATCTAAACATATGCACAAATTTCTATGTCAGTCACTGAAATCTGAGTCGATCTATTATTTATGAATAATTGGCTTATTTGCAAAAACAGTGTCTGTCTACACAGAAGGCAAGCTATTGAGAATAATTTTTATCTTCGAAGTAAAACAGTATAAATGTAGTAAATAAAATTATGCGTTGAAAAATGATGTTGCTGTTAGCAAAAGAATTCATAGGATAAGATGACATACTAGAGCTGAAGAGGGTGTAATGGCTGTAGCTGCTGCTGTAACCACACCAGTGTCACAACACAGCATACTATTCCTGTCCCTGACCATGATTGTTTATACAAATCTCCTGTCCTATCAGTCATATAAGAATACAGTACACACAATCATCTATGGCACAAAGTACATTCTAATAACCAACCATGTTAATAGTTTATATGCTTATTACATCAAGTGTGTAATAATCATATTAGAGTATATTTTTTAAGTGCAATGTTAAATAGGCAACACACAGGTGTATCATTATTACTTCTTTCCTCACTTTGTTTCTTTTTATACTGCCTGTTTATTGGAGACAAGGTTTTGCTGTGATGGCCTCATCCATTCCTCATTATCCCAAGTGCTATTACACCTTGCTGTTGCATCTGCCCCTTGTAACATTTCCTCTACTGCTTGGTTCAGTTTCATGTTATCTTGTTCATCATGACTCATGAACTAATGTTGAGCCTATGTGGAGAGTGATTGTAATCATCAGTATACACATGTCTGTCCTGGATTTCATGAATGCTTGTCATCCACACCTTGATTCACTCAGAGCATCTTCCCGCTTTGAAAATTTCAATTGGAAAGTAATCTTCACAGATATGCCATTTTTATATTTTCTGTGTAACATTTCTTTAAAACCAAGAGGAGAATTTGATTAAAATATTACAATATTTTTAACAACAGACATTTCAAGATTAGTCACAGAAGAATCCCACATCATTTTCACCTGTAATTGACATTCTTTTCTACATATTGACAAAAAAACTTACCTAACATACAGCTGAAAGATTAAGTAAAATAATAATAATAATAATGTGGGCAACTTTACAATGAAAAGTGAGAATTATTTTAAAAGAATACATTGTTACATTCAATAAACCTATTTTTGGCCCACATTTAATATTTCTTTTCCATTTTTAACCTACTTTTATTTTCAGACCAGAAGTAACGATAGAAGTATTGATTTTTTTTTTACTTTAATTTTTTTTTCTGTTAAGGTTGGTATTTCATCAGAATAGGTTTAAATTCTACCCGTTCAGATTTTAAACTTCTTGATTTCTTAAAAATAGATTCTTTTGAAGAAAAATTTAGCATGGAGAGTGTAAAAAATGGCTCCAGATTGGCTATTTCACACCAACTCAAGTTATTACTGGACATCTTACTGGTGGCTTTGCAGGCTTTTTCCTGCCCTTGCTCTTATCTTGTGTAGTCAAATCCTGTTATCCACAGGAACCCTGTCCCTACTGAGCTCAAATCCATCCTCAGAGTTGGCAGCACTGCTCCAACCTTTGGCTCTATAGCTATTGTAGCAAAGGGGAAAGTGTTCCCTAGAATGCAGAGACCTATCAACCACCATGGTAAAATACTTCTAAGATCTTTTGTTGGGATTGATACAAGAGGCCTGTGCCTAGATAGAGGTAGATTTCTCCACGCTTAGATTGAGATGTCCACTCCCATGACTCCCAGACACCGTCATGTTGAAAAATGCTTAAAGTTGGTATTTCTCATAATATACCAACTCCAATAAGCTGGCCTGTGACTCCTCTTCTGGTTATTACTGAGGAAAGCAGGTGGCCATTTCTTATCTTCTATAGCATATTTTTTATTCAGTATTTTCTACATTTAGATATCTATAAATACAAAAATAACATCACATTGTAGTTGCCTGTATGTATTATTATTTTGACATACTTTGGAGTTATATATTACAGCAAGAATACATAAAACCCAGAATGTAGTAGATTGTAGAGCAGGAAATGGACTGTTCCATAGAGAGTACATACATATACTCTGGGAAAGTATACAGGAAAAAACATCATATAACATACATTTGACAGAATGAATTCCCACTGTCAATTGTACATGACCAGGCCAGAGGATGACACCTCTTGAACTGTTCTATCACCTCTCTCATTCCCATGCATTTTTGCTTGAGATGACATCTCTCACAAAAACTAGAGTTATGGGAGCAAGCAGCTCACAGGACTTGGTGTAATACCTGTTCCTTCCCCTACCTTGTTGGAATTACCTAACGGTATACATATAGACACACTGGTCATTATACATGGGTACTGGGCATTTGAACTAAGGTGTTCATATTAGCAGCAAGAGATACGTTCACTGGTCGTAATTTGTGATATTTTTTACCAATGGAAATTATAGCTTTCAATAAATTAGTAAACTTACAAGAACAGCACATATTTCCAATGTATAATCATTCAGAAATCAACACATTTTTAGACATGTTTTGAGATGATTTCAGTGTAATAAGCACAATGTGGAGTTCATACCCAACACTACAACATGAACACTCTAAAGTTAGTGAGTTTGTTTGCTTAGAAGCATTTCAAATATTTTTATTCCCATTTAGAGGGTTTCATATATTTTTTTAACAATGTACTTTTGTATACTTACAAAGATGTTTCCAGTATCAGCAAGCCACCATCCAATTAGAAAAGAAATAAAAATAGAGAAAATAAACTTTTGCCATTTTCCTAGGAGGTAAATAAATCATTAATTACATGAGGTCTAATAGTTTAGTATTGCTGATATGGATTTTGGTTACCAAGTTTTCCTTTTAGTTATAGACTACACCTTGAGAAAATGTAGCTAAGAAACCTCCTTATCCATAAAAGTCACCATTTAGAATTTAACACATCACTAATATAATTATTTTTAGTGCATTTCAATTTCTGTATGGTTTCTTACATAATTTTGTTTTACTTTTATAGGATATTATTTACATTTCAAATGTTATCCCCTTTCCAGGTCTCCCCTCTGGAACCTCATATCCCATCCTCCCTCCCCCTGCCTCCCTACCACCCACTCCTGCCTTTCTGCCCTGGCATTCCCCTACACTGGGGTATGTTTGTTTCTTATGATAAATTAATGCCAAACTAGTACTTTCTCTAGAGTATTTTCTAAATCTCAATGGGTTAATCAGGAAAGACAAGAATGCTACTGTTGCAAAGAACACATTTCAGAAAAGCTAATTAAGATATGTTTTCCAACCTCCCTATTCTTCTGTACTTAAAGAATCCAAGGAATTTTTTTCTTTAAGAGAATAAGTGGACAAGAGTCCACCATAAGACCATACATGACCCTTATTTATTGATTTCTTTACTGAAATGGGAGTAGAGTCAATCTGAACTAGATTAGTCTATCTTAATTGTTTTGCATTTCTAAAATGAGGTAAACTGTATTTATAAGTTATAGAATCCATATAAACATCAATGAAGGTTGCTGCCAATTAGTAGAATAGAGAGATTTGAATATAAACATGAAATTATGCACAGAGGAAAGCACTTTCTCTGAGAGTAAGTTTATAGTCTTCTACAAACTAGCTGTGAATAATTGTAGATGAATGAGTAGATTTGTGAAAAAACTGGAACAAAATTAAGACATGTTTATAAGCTCATAATCGTGGGTCTTTAAGATTGTATATTATAGGATATTTATAAAGATACATCAGAACATGACATATTTAAATTTATTTAATATGTAAGAATAAGATGAACACCAAGAACCAAATTTCAGGGTCAAACAGAAAGAGATAATGAATGTAGCTGAGGGCATGTGTGGAAGTTAATTACAGAATAGGGCAGATGTGCTACATAACGTAGAAAAATACAAAGGATGACAAAATGCCAAGAAATTGCTTTTTATTTATTTAGGGAATAAATGATGAGAGATGAAAGAACATACTACATAAATGAATGAACAGTAGAAAATATTTGAGATTTAGTTGTCGTTAAATTCACGAAAGCATTAAAAATCAGGAGGAGTAAGGAATGCTGCATTTTATGACCTTCATGAATGGATTCATTAATTGAGTGAGAATAGAAATACAATTGATGTTTTGATTGATAACAGATGAGTATGCAACTTAACTCCACCTGGGAGTTCACTCTGAATCCAAAGGACAAAAAAGCAAAGGGATTCAATGCCTGGGATCAGTGACATGTTGAGAGAAACAAATAAAAGTGACAAGCTGACAACAGCTCTTAGATCAAATGAGCTAAGAACTCATTGAGGAAAAGAGAGATAGGAAGAAAGCAATGGAAGAGGCCACATTATATTTACATGACATGCATTTTACTGTGAAGCATTGAGAATCACTGTATAAATAGTTAATAAGGCTAATATAGATGTGGGTTTTAATCATTGATTCAGATATTTTTAGAACAGAGTGTAGAAAACATACTTATTATTAATAAACAGAAGAGCTTTCCCGTGGTTGCTTTAAAGCAACCTTATCTTTAAGGCAGATGTTATTACTATTTCAGTCGTGGATTATGTCTTCCCAAGATTTAGAAGGAGAATATATTCAGAAAGTTGAATTGTACTATGTGAATCTACAATAAACTTGATAAAGCTACTCATAGACTCAGAAGTGAAGGTGGACTTCAGTAGAAAATTATATCCTTGAATCTAACGGAAAAGGAAATAGTTAAAAACTATTAATGAGATTGATGTCTATTGTCTAGAAAAAGGTTAAAAATGAAGACAACAGGAGTCTAGAATCGCTCTTGCATGTACATATTGTTAATGGTTTCTAAGGGGCTGGTAAGGGGTAGAAAGTATATACTAAAGCCTCCCTGTTTGGGAATAGATTACAAAATAAATCAGAGCAAGGCCATACATGAGTGCTGACTCAGCACAGAATAAGGTCTTGCTATTTGAATTGTCACAATAAAGAAAATAAAATGGGGACTTCAATGCATATTTCTCATTGTTAAGATCAGCAACTGTAGATGTGGATGTTGATGTGTCCTTTTACTCCACACTGTTCTCAGATCCCGTGGCTATCCTTTAACAAGTATTTATCTTAGCAATACTTACCTGACTCAGCAGGATGTATGTAAATATGCATAAGTATGTTTGTAAAGGCATTTTTGCCTCTCTCTCTCTCTCTCTCTCTCTCTCTCTCTCTCTCTCTCTCTCTCTCTCTGTGTGTGTGTGTGTGTGTGTGTGTGTGTGTGTATGTGTATGCCTGCATGAAAATATGTAACCATAATAGTTAAAGAAGGACAGGTCGTAAAGTTGAGGAGTGGGAGTGCTGGGGAGGAGTCGTGTGGACAGTATGGGGTGGGAATTATATAATCACACTACCAATATACTAGTTTCACAAATGAGAATAATAAAATTAAAAATTATATATGAACCATTTTTAATCTGAATAATTTAATTGGTTCTATAAAAAGACTTTAATAAGGGTATAAACTATATGCATTCAAAAATATTTTACTTTTGGTATATTTTATTGGTGTTTTTAAAAAGGAATGCATGTTTTTAATTAAATGAGGCCTATTAGTCACCTAAGAATAGATTCTTGAAAATCTGTTTGTTGATGATATTAATTTTACTTTGAATACTTCTGTATAATTTGTAAAGCCATTAGTACTAAATTTAGCATATCTTTTTCATGAAACTATGAACTACTAAGCTTACCACATTTGGATAATTAATACAAAACTCACAATAGAGTATAAAAGATAATATTCATTTTTTCTCTTTTTTCGTTTTTATTGCTTATTTTATTTATTTGCACCTCAAATGTTGCCACCCCTTCCGAGTTTACCCTTCACAAGCCCCCTATCCTTTCCCTTTCCTCTGCTTCTATGAGGGTGCTCCCCCACCTCCCACCCACTTCTGTCTCAGCTGCCTAGCATTCCCCTATGCTGAATCATCAAGCTTCCACAGGACCAAGGGCTTCTCTACCCATTGATGAGAGATAGGGCAAGACTCTGCTACAGATTGAGCTGGAACCACGGGTCCCTCCGTGTGTACTCTTTGGTTGGTGGTTTGGATCCTGGGAGCTCTGGGGGTTCTGGTTGGTTGATATTGTTGTCCTCTCTATGGGATTGCAAACCCCTTTAACTCCACCAGTCCTTTCTCTAACTCCTCCAATGGGGTTCCCACCCTCAGTCTGATGATTGGCTGCATACATCCGCATCTGTATTGGTCAGGCTCTGGCACAGTCTCTCATGGGACATCATCAGACTCCTCTCAGCAAGCACTTCTTGGCATCAGCAGTAGTGTCTAGGTTCGGTGCCTGCAGATGGGATGGATCCCTAGGTGAGGCAGTCTCTGGATGGCCTTTTCTTCAGTTGGTCTATTCTTTGTCCCTGCATTTCCTTTGGACAGGAGAAATTCAAGAATATGTTTTTTGAGATGGGTGGGTAGCCCCATTCCTCAACTGGGGCTGTGCCTATCCACTGGATAAAGTCTCTATAGATTTTTATCTCTCCTCTGTTGGTTATTTCAGTTAATGACATCCCTGGTAGGTCCTGGAAATCTCTTGTGTCCCTGGCATCTTGGATTTTCTAGTGGCTACTCCTAGTTCCCCTTTCCCCACTGCTACACACCACTGTTCAAATCCTGTCCCTCTGTACTTCTCCCCGACCAGTCCCCTCTCCCATCTGATCCTGCTCCCCCTTTTCCTCCCTCTCCTCTCTCCCTCTCAGATCCCTTCCTCCCTCTTCCTCTTCTTTCCCCTTCTGAGTAGAATTGAAGCCTCCACACTTTGGTCTTCCTTCTTCTTGGGTTTCATATGGTCTGTGAGTTGTATAGTGGGATTTCCAAGATTTTTTTTTTTTGGCCAATATCCAATTATCAGTGAGTACATACCATGTTTGTTCTTTTGTGACTGAGTTACCTCACTCAGGATATTTTCTACGTCTGTCCATTTGCCCGTGAATATTACAAGAGTAAAACAGATGCTTTATGCATACAGATTAAATCCCCACACATGCTACTTTTAGTAAGATAGTCCTTGGATTGCTAAATATTTGTTCCAGTTGCAGTGTGAGTTTGGATATTTCTTCTAATCAAATGGTCTTTAAATCATTACTACAGTAATTGACAGCTAGATGTGTGTGTGTGTGTGTGTGTGTGTGTGTGTGTGTGTCTGTGTGTGTGTGTGTGTGTGTGTGTGTGCGCGCGTGCCTGTCTTACATCATTCTTTTGTTATAATAAGTGCATTCCTGAGCAGTAGATTTTAGAAGTTGATAGAGAATCAGCTACATTTTCTTGGGTGGAACTGTACCTCAGAAGCATCAGGAAATCAGTGAAGTGTCATTATCTAAAAACTTGACAGGAAAGCCCTGGAAGGGAAGTGCTGAGGGTTGGTCCTGTAATGAGAGCACGGACAGCAGAACAGCCTTGTATCTGTGCATCATGATTGTTTTGTTGTGGTGGTTGATTTTTGAGATAGTAATTAAATTACATTCTTCCTTTCTCCTCCCTCTCTCTAAGCCCTCCACTTAGCTCTCCTCTGTGCTTCAAATTTATGGGCTTTCCTGTCATCTATTGTTATTGCATGTATACATGTATTTGCTTATGCATAAGTGTTCCTAAATATAACTTGTTGTATCTATATAATGTTACTTGTATGTGTGTTTACAGCATGGTACAACCAATAGGTATATGATTCACTAAGAAGGACTTCCTCTCTTGTTCCCATCTCCAGTCAAGAGACTTTAGTTATTTCTGTGGGTCTGAGGCTTTATGGACTTTCTCTGTCCAGGTTCTCATGTTTGTTGGTGTCCTTGTTCATCTCATACTTGGGCAGTGTTGATTTTTATAGTAGAGTAAATAAAGAGATTTTGAATTGAAACACTGTGTCAAAACCAAGGCTACTCATCATTATGTTCTCCATGTCTTACAAATACATCTGGGCACTCAAAGTTATGTAATTTAATTGATGACAAATGGCACACAGAATGATTTTGATTATAATAAAGAATTCTCTGGTTGTGTTCAGAGCAAACGGTTTGTATAGCATTAGAAACTGAGTGAAGTGTTAAACTGTTGCAGAGTAAGGATGAGAGAAAAGGAATAGCTATACCCAAAATCATTTGAGTTTTTCTCTCCACATATATGCAGCAGCTGTTACCACCAAAACAGTATCTTTTCACAGCCATTAAATGATGATGGAAATTCGCCATTTTTAGCTCATAACAGCCAACTATAAATGCTGCATATTATGCTTCAAATATTATGAATTTGGTATACTAAAAAAGCTGATGAGATGACAGTCCCCTCATTAGCAGATCATTTCCTATATGAGGAATTGTATCGCTGAATAGATGTCACAGGTTTTCCACTTTCTAACACAGTCCTAAGTTGAAATTATTTAAAAAGCATATTCATTAAAGACCAAACAATTAAAGTACACTTTTAAAAAATCTAATACTGCTTTGTTTTTATTTCACATCTTATCAAGTACTTGAAGAATATGGAGTCAAAAGTATATCACAAAAATGGCCACTCTGCAAGTAAATATTATGTAAAAATAATAAGACAAACAAAACACTGGCAAAGTCACCAATCATCAGCAAAGAAAGACTGTAAAAATTACCACAGCTTGATACAAGTACACAGATATGGCCATGCCTTTACCATAGCTAGCTGGGGAGGATTTTTGCATAAGAAAAGTCCCCTTGAGATTTCCTGCCAATTTTGTGTGAAGTGTCTTCCTTGGGGATGGATAAAAAGTGCTACATTCTGCCAGCTAAATGGAACATCTTGTGCCAAATAACTCCTAGCAGTATGAAATGAGTAAATGTCTTATATTGACATGGTAAAACATAAGATAACTGCTCTGGATATGAAATCTTGGTCCACAGCTGGTGCATCTAGCTAGGATAGGTTATGGGTCCTGGTGAGGGGGATGAGCCAATGGGATGATCTTTTGACCTAATTCCATCTGTACATAGCTACCTTATACAGCTGCTAAGTGAGGAACTTAGGTACAGTCTACAACAATCAAGACTGGTCACTGTCTTTCACTAGAAAACAGAGGCTTTTAAGGAAAAGTAATACAATAATAATAAAATAAAAAGTGAAAACACTCCAGATTAGGGCAAAATAAACAGAAGGAAAAGAGCCCAGTAGAAAACACAGGAAATAGGTATAGATGAAGAGTTCCACACCTTTGCACTCAGGAATTAGATAAAATTACCAAAGTATCAAAGAAAAGGATCTGTAGAGTAAAAAGAGATAAAATTTAAATAAATAAAAAAATAAATAAAGTTAATACCTAGCCATCACCCCTACACACTAGCATCTCTGGTACTGGAAGGTACTCTATGCAGTACCAGAAGGGAACCATAAACACTAACTCAGCCACAACCTCTTTTATCTACATTGGTGTCCTGCCTGCAAACTATGTTAATGCAATGGTGATGCAAAGCTTGTGGAACTAACCTAGCAATATTTGATTTGACTTAAGACCGACTCCATGAGGTGGAGCCCATACTCCATACTGCTTGAGTCTAGATAGCCCTGGGACCTGGAAGATTTACTGTTTAGAAAAGTAACAACATCAAAATATAGCAATAAAATAACTCTAATAACATTCTGTTAGTCTCATAGTTCAGTGTCTTGCTCATCCATCATCCAAGAAACATATTTTTTGCAGTGGATAGGAACAGGTAAAGTGACCCACAGCCACATAGAACCCAGAGAATGAAAACAGCCTACAACATTGTGAGCTAAAAGGAGTGTCTCCATCAAACCCCTCCTCCTCCTCAGAACTCAGGGAACCCTGTGATAGAGGAGGCTGAGTGTTAGAGCCAGAGAGGATGGAGTACACCAAGAAACCAAGGCCCTCAAAATTAACATGGTTGATGCATATATGAACTCAGTGATTTAGACCAAGGCAGGATGCACAGTGTCTGAATGAATCTGCAGGGCATGCATGGGTTTGCACCAGCTGGGTTCCTAGAACTGAAAGAAGAAATGGGCAGACACCCAAATCCCAAAGGCTATTTTCAATTTGTAACCACTTGCAAACAATAATTAGTTTTCTCTAAGGGAGTCTCACAGGGAAGCAAACCACTCTTAAGGTAGGCTGCATGCCCAGCAGTTGATGGCCAACAGAAAATGAATTCAGTGGTAACTGTGGAGGTTCCTTGTCTCATAATGTCCTTTGCATTTTTATTATATTTTAACACACTGTTTCTAATTGGGACCATATAAACAAATGCATCCAAGTATTCACAGCTATGAACACTTGATTCATTTGGATGCCTCTCATCTACTCTAAACTGCCTTCCTGTGGTTGGCCTTTACATATGGTTAGACCTGGGACACAGAATTAACCCTGCCCACTTGGACTACAGCATACTGAACATAATAAATGGAAGTTGTGCTATTTCAAACAGAATGCTTATAATATTTTACATTCACCTTAAATTTTAAATAAGCATTTCCATAATAACTGGAGCATTTAACAAATGTTTAAAGATATCAACAGCCCATACCCAACTGTAATTTATATTGTATAATTTTCTTATATGCACTATTTGTTACTAAGAAGCAAAACAGTAATTTGTTAAGGCGAGTAGAGTCTTTTTGAGACTCTTTTTCTGAAGAATTACTTTTCTTATGTAATCTAAACATAATTACCCTTTAGCATAAAATATTGAAGATGGGTATTTCAAACTTCAAGTTCTGCTAGAACACAAAAAATTATTACATTCTTTGATTTCCAGAAAAATTTTATTTCTATAAAGTTTTCTTAATTCCCATAGACAGATGCATATATTCCATCTGTTGATTAAAATAGGAATTTGATAATAAGAATCAAAACAAGTTATCAGAGAGTTGAGAATTGTTCAGTTTCCATGTGTATATGGGCTTTCTGTTGTCTTGTTGTTATTGAAGTCCAGCCTTCGTTTGTGGTGTTCTGTTAGAATGCATGGGGTTATTTCAATCTTCCTATATCTGTTGAGGCTTGTTTTATGTCCAATTATACGATCAGTTTGGGAGAAGGTTCCCTGAGGTGCTGAAATGAAGGTATATTCTTTTGTTTTGGGATTAAATGCTCTATAGATATTTGTTTAATCCATTTAGTTCATAGCTTCTGTTAATTTCACTCTATCTTTATTTAGTTTCTGATTCAATGAACTGTCCATCGGTGAGAGTGGAGTGTTGAAGTCTCCCACTATTATTGTGTGAGATTCAATGTGTATTTTGAACTTTAGTAAAGTTTCTTTTATGATGATGCCCTTGCATTCGGGTATAGATGTTCTGAATTGAGATTTTATCTTAGTTGATTTTTCCATATGAAGTTTAACTAAAAGGAATGTCCAAGTGAAAATGTTTCAATCCCACTTAGAAGGGAGAAGAAAATAATCACAGGAGGCAGAGGGAAGGAGAGACCAGGGTAGGAGAGGAGAGGAGTAGGGGAAAGGGGGTGGGGGACAGGATCAGGTATCAGGGAGATAGGAAGCCCGTATGGACATGAGAATGTATAGAAATATGCAGCTGTTGGGGGGTGGGAAGTGGAGGAACCTCCAGAGAGTCCCAGAGACCAGGGATGTAAGAGGTTCCCAGGACTCAATGGGGATACTTAACAGTGGGGGCATGGAACTGGAACAGTAGATAGACAGGACTGTCAGTGGAGGAATGGAGCCACCTAACTATCTTCAATAATTTTGACCTAGAATTGTTCCTATCTTAAGGAAATGCAGGGACAAAAATGGAGCAGAGTATGAAGGAAAGGCCATCTAGTGACTGACTTAACTTGGGATCCATTCCATACTTAGGCAACAAATCCTGACACTATTACTGATGCCATATTGGGCTTGTAGACAGGAGCCTATCATGGTTATCCTCTGAGAGGATCTACTAGCACCTGACTGAGACAGATGCAGATACTTACAGCTAATCATTGGACTGAGGTCAGGAACCTCGATGGAAGAATTAGGGGAATGGTTGAAGGAACTGAAGGAGATGACCACCCCATAGGAAGAACAACAGTATCAACTAACCCAGACCCCTAAGAGCTTTCAGAGACTAAGCCACCAACCAAAGGGCATATATATGCTGGTCCTTGGCCTTTCGGCACATATATAACAGCAGACTAGTTTGTCTTCTATTAGTGGGAGATGATATGCCTAATCCTGTAGAGACTAGACTTGATACCTCAGGGAAGAGAGATGCTGGGGGATGTGAGGTGGAGGGGTGGGTAAGGGAGTTGGGTGAAAGAACATCCTGTGAGAGGTAAATGGGAGGGGAGATAAAGAACTCTGGGAGGGGGAGCAGGGATGAGTGTTAATATTTGGAATGTAAATAAATAAAATAATTTAATAAAAATCAAAATAAATTAAGAAACCCCTTTTAGAAGATTGTTATAACAAAATAAATATATGACAAAAAGAAACATATGGTAGGTATTAAGATTTTTAGATACATACATTATATTAATTTATTTTTCAGAAGAATTACTATTGATTACATATTGTATATAGTGATTATAAATATATATTAAGCCATCAGGGTAAATATTGAAATAAAGCAAAGAATTTGTAGGCTTATCTGTATTTTTATCTTTATCTGTATTTTATTTCTTTATTATGAACTCTGCTATAGGCTCAGTTATAACTATAATAGTTCTCATGACAGAGTAAGGAGGAATCTATCATTTCATTTTGGAAATGCTACTTGTGCAGAGAGTTACATCAAAGCCCAATACATGCTTTCATCTAAACTGTTGGAAATGTACCGGAATCAATCATACTCCTTGGATGATGAAAGCACCAAGAAGACAGGTGCTCTAACACATAAGTTTGACTTGTATTCTGACTTCTATATTACTAAATCCTTTCTACATTTTACACAACTGACTCTCTCAATATTTTCACACAGAGCTTAAGTCTCAAGTCAAACTTTAAGTAAATGAATCTTTTCATTTTTTCTTCATATGCATTCTAAGGGCACTTTTATTTCTAAAACTTTGACTCAGATCTTAGTTTAACAGTAAACTGATGTTAATTTTTCTTTCATATATAGTGAATAATGCATTCAGGGAGTACAAATTCTCTTTTTCTCATCTCTCATATCCTTTCTTTAGCACACATAATACTTCTGTTATAGATCCACAGGCTCCCGGATGCACCTCTACAATCCCAGGCCTTCTATAATCTCTAAAAAATGAGACAAAACAAACAACAGAGGAATAAAATGAAGCAACTATTCAAGGCACAAGTGAAGAAAAAACACCTTTCCATTCTATTCCAGGAAGAGTTTGGTCATATTAACAGCTGGCCTGAGTCAATATTTACTTCCAGAGGAAGCAAATGGTTCCTCTGGAGCCCACTTGAAAGAGAATGCTCATAAGAAACCTGATAAATTCAGTTCTATAAATATTGAATGTTCAAGACTGAAGACTATTAATATTTTATAGTGATGTAACAAGTGATATTACTCAAGCAAAATTTAGATTGGTAAGACAGCTTCTACTTCTTTAACTTGATATTTCTTGATTATCCTTGCTCGCCTTCAGTACCACCTAGCATATTTACTCATCTGCTGGTCTTATGTAGGAAAAAGAGTCCAAATGTAGGGAAGATTTACAAGGGGCTAGAATTTGATGGTTAAGAGCACGTTTTGTTCTTCCAAAGGATCCAGGTTCAATTACAAGCACTTACATGGCGGCTCATTACCATCTATAATCCATAGGGACTACAACAACCCCTTCTGGCCACCAGGGATGTATCTTGTGCACAGCCATATAAGCAGGTAAAACATCTTTATACAGAAAGACAAGAAACACAAGCTGCTTCACTTCTCTTTCTCCCCCATCTGGCCACCAAATACTCTCTCATTGTAATGGCTCCTGCTGCAGGCTGGCCAAGGGGCTATGGGTCCATGAGTGACATCCTTTATATATGCTGCATGGTATGACAGAAAGCTGGCTCTGCCCACTGGTGCCATGAGCGGGAGGGAAAGTCTGCGGGTGTTATGGTTGTCCACAGTATCTCTCTTCCTCCTGCTGCACTGTGCTGCCTAGATTTGATTTGATTTGAATTTGAATTTGATTTGATATTTATTAGTCCTAGGCATAAGAAAGCTTTGGCCACCAAACCAGGCTTCAAGCTAGGATGAATAAAGGAATGCCATCTGCTCTGCTCCTGACTAATATAAGAACATCACCACCAACAAGGTGTCTCTTTGCTGATTGCCAGGGGAGCAACCAATTATTTTTTTTAAATATTATTTTTTTTAAATTTTCACACATGAATATAATCTATTATTTTTTAAATGTCATAAATGCATACAGCACAGTTTGTTCTCTTTCATTCCCAACTCTTCTCCTTTACATAAATCAGATTCACCTTCCCCTGTCCCTCAACATCCTATACTTTTCTTGTAAATTTTTATATTGTTTCTTTCCTATTTTGAGATTATTAATGAAATTCCATCAATTCACTCTATGTTTTCTTCCTCCAGAACTTTCATACACCTCTGCACGCTCTTTTACAAATTCAAGGCATCTTCTTTCCCTAAGTATACAACTTTAACTTGATCAGTCTAAGTATAGCTTTTCTGTTTTAGTTGATCACATTCACAGTACTTTATTCTCAACGCAGTGTGTGCCTCTGCATCAATCACTATCTGCTACATGAAGACACATATGATGATGCTGAGATCTGCATTTACCTGTGGGTATAGAGATAGACATTTAGAGGGCACTACGAGATATCATGACCCAAGCACGAGAGCTCTTGGCCAGATTCATAGTTGTAGGCATATATTTTCTTCTGGGGAGTAGAACTTAAATCCTTTGATACTCTCCTGCCCAAACTCCCTGATCTAGAACTTATGTCTATACCCTTCCAAATCTCATTTTGTTGTTTTTTTGGTTATTTCTTTTCTTCTCTTTCTTGCTTTGTAATATATTCAATTAGTAAACTACTAAATAAATGCTTGCTAATAGATGCTGATTGTATTTCACCTTGGAAAATTCAAACTGTCAAAGTTGGGCTAGTTCAAATCTGTCTGAATAACAATTCTCATTAAGAAAGTTATAAAATAGAAATCATGTTACATTTTCTACTTATTTGCCAGTTATTTCTATTAATTTCTCTTCTTATTTTCCTTCATTATTTAATTTATACTTTATAAATGCCTAATTTTAGAGAATTACACATCATTTTATCATAGTCAATAAGATGAATCATTTTAGATAAAAATAAAATCACATTCCATCGATTATTGCTTACCACATTCATCAAAAATTATAAATATCAGCTTCAAAAACTGTAATTGGTTATATGTTAAAACTATAATAGTTTTTAAGACTATTTAATAGATATTTTTATATATGGTAGAGCAAAACTATAACAATTATACAACTATTATATATATATGTATATATATACATATATATATACATATACATATATATATATATGTATATATATATGTATATGTATATATATATATATGGTAAAGTGAAATCAGTACTGAGCTGAAGAGCAGTGTTTTGAGGCTGTTGCTTAGAATGAGATCCCTCTGCATATTTGAAAAAGGTACTATGGCATCATGTCAGTAAAATGTTCTTTTGGTTGTGTTGTTAGCTATGAGAAAAGGCTGCATTTCATATAGAAGCAGTGGCCGTGGAGCTCTCTCTTCCGAACTTAGCTTTATTAGAAAGAAAGACTTCAGGTTATACCTCTTGAATAGTCCCACCTCTTTGAACTTTAGCTATCAGCACACTACCAAATATTCTACTGTTGGCTTCTAATTATTTTTAATTTTGTTTCTGAATAGAGTTGAGAAAATAATGATATTACATGAGTCAACACATTGAAGTGTATTTTAAGGAAGTTTAAATATTTTTATCCAAATTCACAAACATATGAATCCATTCTGTTGAAGGAATTTATTTAAAAACGTGTTCTTTAAAAATATACATTAATCAAAAATATTGGTTGTCAAGGTGTCTTACTTATTCAGTATTTTCTGGCAGAAATAATTGTATGTGCTTAGAATGTAGAAGAGGAGAGGTGAGACAAAAAAGAAAGACCATATATCTTTATTCAGGAATACAGGGAAAGAACGTGAACTGCCATCTAAAGTTTATATAGTTTGTCAGAGAGTAATGAGTGCAATGAGTAAATAAATAAATCAATAAGAATAGATAGGTAGATAAATAGATAAATATATGAATAGAAGTTAGATAGATGATCAACTAATATATAATGGATATATAAAATTTCCAGTGAGTCAGGGAATTGTGATTGCAAGAACTAAATTTTGATTAGCAGGTAAAATTTGCCTAATATTTAGGAATAAATGTGCTAGGTTCCTTATAGATACAAATCCTTGGAGGTGTGCTATGGCTTGGGATATTTGCAAAAGATCAAAGAAACATAAGGGTAGAGAGTAGGCATGTAGAGAATTGAGATAAAATTATATAGGTCATTTAAAATTTAGAGAAAACATGTCACATTGTTGATGTAGTTATTTAGAATCTTGTCATCACAATTTTTAGATATTGGTTCTGAATTCTAAAGAAGCATAATTGATAAGGCTCAGCTTTTTACCAACTAATTAAGGTGCCATATTTATTTCATGAAAAATGTTCAGTTGATCCATCTTCTGAGTTAGAAATGTCTGGAATTCCACATTCGGTGATTCACAGGCAGAAGCAAAAAGTGCCTACATTAAGGAATCTGTCTTATTGCCAGGAGCACTGTATTAAATACTTGCGGTTGAATTGTACATGTGCTGAACTTTAATTCTCACACTCAGGAGACAGAGGCAAGTAGTTCTCAGTGGATTAGAGGCCTGCCTTGCCTACACTCTGAGTTACTGGTTAGTAATAATTATATATTAAAAATATGTCTCAAAAACAAAACAAATTTAATACATTGATTCATCACTTAAGGCTGTTATAACTATCCTCTTAAAAAGAAGAGTGAAAATGTCAGCACAGCATCTTCCTTTGCCAAAACTCTAGAATGACTTTCATTTCCTGTGTCTCTGGGTAATCTTTAGGATGCGTGTGGTTTTGTCCCCATACTTTATTAAAGTGACTCCTTTTCTTTGTGATTCTCTCTTTTTCAAGTTTTTTTGTGTGTTTTCCTTTTAATTTAGTTTATTTTAGTATATTTTAAAAATAGAATTATATCACTTACTCCTTCACATTTCTCTGACTTTTCCCATCCCCTTTCTCTCCAAACTCTAGAAAGTTCTCACCTCACTTCCACTCTATTTGGTGGCTTATGTTTTTCTTTGATAAATATTGTTACACAGACACACAGACACACACACACACACACACACAGATAGGCACATATACAAACATATACACACATATACATATACATCATACATATACATATACAAATACATGTACAAGAGAGAGAGAGAGAGAGAGAGAGAGAGAGAGAGAGAGAGAGAGAGAGAGAGAGAGATGCACAGATATCTAAAGGCAACCTGTTGAGCCTATTTTTCTTTTTAGTTATGTGATTTCAGGGATGTCCACTTTGCACTGGCTAACAATATAGGTGGTTAATCCTCAGGAGAGGTTAGTCTCCCTTACAAGTCACCTCTTGTGTTTTGTTTGTTTGTTTGTTGTATACGAGTGAGACCCCCTTGTGATATTCTCCCTCTGTGTTAGTGTGACTATTGATCATTTGAGACTTGTTTATTCATCCACTTCTGAGAGACCAAGTCTTGCAGCTGACTTTCCAGGCCAACAATTGACAAATAGTACTTCATAAAATTAAAGAGCTTCCGATCACCTAAAGAAATAATCAATTGATTGAAGACAAACCAACAGAGTAAGAATATTGTCCAGCTGTACATATGACAGATGATTGATATTAAGACTACACAAAGAAATAAAAATGGTCAAGGAAATAAATGACCAAATATTAAAAATGAGCTATGAATGTAAAAGAAGTGTTCTCAATAGAAAAATAAAAATGGCTAAGAAACAGCTCAGTAAGTGTTCAGTATCCTTAGTAAGTAAGGAAATGTAAATTAAAATCATTTCAAGATTTTGTATCAATATAGTCAGTATAAGTAAGGGAAACAATTCAGTTGACAATAAACGCTGGGATGTCTGAAAATGTGAGCCCTAATTCCCTCTTTGTAGGAATGCAAACTGGTATACCAACTCTGGAAATCAGTACAGAAAATTTCCAAAAAAATAAAAATAAATATGCTCTATGACCGAGTGTTACAATTCCTTGGCATATGCCGAAAGGAAGTAACATCCTACTCAACAGATACTTAATCAGCAATGTTCAGTGCTGTTCTTGTTACAGTAGCCAGGAAATGGAAAGAACCTAAATGTGCTTCAATTAAACAAATGGCCAATGAACATATACACAATAAAATACTTTTTAGCTATAAAAACAGTGAAATCATGAAATTTGTAGGAAATGGATGGATGGATCAAGAAAAAGTATTGCGTGACATAAACCAGATTCAGACTCATAAAGACACTTAACACATATTCTCTGTCATCTGCAGTCCATATCTCTGTCATCTGCGCCCATCTTTGGATGGTAGAATAAAGCATAGAGGTAACACACAGACCAGGAAGGTACAAAGGAACTATAGAGGGAGACTGGAGAGGGAAATACTGGAATATAGGTGATGTGAAAGGAAATGTGGAAAGCATATAAACAACTCTATTGAAGAAAGAGAGAAGGGACAAATAACCAACTTTGTTTTCTAAAATCTTAAGAAATCATTATTTTTTATTTATGTAAATTATGTAAGACACACAAAAGTTTTTTACATACACATGATCATATAGACGCACAGTATATACATATGGTATCATATATATATATATATATATATATATATATATATATATATCCTACATATTTACTATATACAGATACAGTCTATTAATTTATGCCACTTAGACTAACCATGTTTCTCATAAGAATCACTGACTGACTATCTGACAAAAACTCCAATGACAGACATGGGAGACAGCTGTGCAAGCTGTTGGCCGTGGTATCCCAATTACTCCCCTAATAACATAATCTATTCTTCTTGTCCTACATTGCCTCTTAGAGTACGGATTTTTAACTCCCTGTTGCTAAAGACCTTAAGATACAGAACTCAGATGATTTCAGTTGGTATTAATCTAAAAGCCTCCTTCCTTTGATCTAGATTCAGAAGTTCTGAAAGGACTACACAGTCTGCTAGGTAGGAAAGCTATCAATAGACTTTTGCAGCTGAGAAGCCTATGAACCACAACAATGAGCAGAATGGTAAGATGTTCCCAAGAGTGCGCTGATGTTAACAGTGACCTATAACTGTCTATACGGACTGAAGGTCCATGTATCAAGAGGGAAATCATTTCTGGTAATAGGAACCAGGGAAAATACCAGGTATCAGTAAGGTCATGGATCTTAAACGAGAACCTATGACTACCACTTTACTAGACCAGCAGAATACCCATCTACATTTTAAAACATAATATTGTACCCACAGATAATTGTACTTCTCATCATTCATCAAAGAAGCATGTCTTTACAGAAAAATGAAGATATTATGTAAATCGTAATTGTTTAATTTAATCTTTTAAGGAAATAAATCCCATATAACAATGTTAGAATAAATATTCTTCCTCAGAAGGTCTTGAGGATATTTACAGTTAAGACAATATTCACAAACTCTAGCAGTCAAGACAGAATATTGTTTTGGGTAGGGCATTTTCTTTTTTTTTTTTTTAGTAATCAATATCTCTCTGAGTAGTACCTTCAGGGTAGTAGTTTCTATGTTAAAGTGTGTTTCAACTTGGAAACATGAGACAATAATAATTTGTAGAGTAGTTTTAGGAAAGAACATATATAAGAAGAAGAAACTGGTTGGTAGAGAAGGATTTGATGTTTGATGTTTGACGTATGCTCAGGAACACAAAAGAGAAGCTCTGTCACATGCCCTGTGCATATTGAACTATGTCAAGATTAAAAAACAGTAGAAATGCATACTAAGCAGCTACTCCTCATAGTAATTTTGGAAATACTCAAGCTTATGCTCAACAGTCTTTAGGTATGATTCCCAAGGACACCAAGACATTCAAAATAGGGAATCTTTGTGATAAGGCTGTGGTGTAAAATTCCTTAATATAATTACATTCTCATAAGTGATAAAGATGAAAAAGTGATAGTAAGGTCAAAGAGCTAGAAACAAACAAACAAACAAACAAACAAAAAACATTTGAAATGGAACCACAGAGGAACCTGTGGCTTCATTTCAGGATTGCAAGCCACAACTTACACAGACGGTGCATCCTAACCATGATTACTGGGATCCAATCTAAAAAAGTAAACTTTAGAAACAGTTGGAAAATCCAAAGATGGCATTCTGCTTCTACCAACTTCCTATTTTACTTTTAACATCTAATAGAGAGATACTATAGCAAATTCATTGTCAAATTGCATCATAATTGCATTCAACAGAAGTTGTTTTTCATTTCGCACTTGACTGAATATGTTTGACAACAATGTAGTAACTGACACATCCTCCCTGTGATGTCTCATAGTTCTTATATTTTTTTCTGCTTATTAGAGTAATTTCCACCAACATTTGTTCAAGTTTATACACTTCTGTGATGTTTGTACACTTCTCTTGCAGATATCTACAGCCCTCTCTCAGAGGCCAGTATTGTTCAGTTTTCCTGCTGCTCATTATCTTCACAAGGTTGCTTTGTTCACTGTATACATTTGACTCTTCTTACTGTTCCTAAAACCAGTCTGGGATATTCCACATTTTCTGTTTACTTTGCTTTTTTTTTTCCATTGGAGTGATGCTTACAATCTTTATCCTCTGCATTATTTCAAAGCCTTTGATTTTCTATAGGTCCAACTTAGGCCTGGAGTGTAGCTCAGTTTTAGAAATGTTCTCTGAATGTCCATGAAGAGACATGTGTTAAGTCTGTCTTTATAAGGTGAATCTGTGATCTGTTTTAGGGAGAGGCATTCAGAAAAATGGCAGCAGCACAACCATCATACTAGATTCATTTCCTAAGACACAAAAAACTAGTTTTGTGAGCAACAGCCTCTCTGTCTCTTGATACCACTCAATGAATGGTTTTAGTAGCAATGTCTCACTATATTCATGTTTAGAATAAAAGTGAATTATAATAGAAGAATTAGTAGGTAGAGGAATACTATTTCCAATAAACAATCTTGAATTGTTCACTGTAGTTTCAGAACCAATTAATCACTAACATTGAGTAATTTAAATTGAATACACTCTATTCATTTCAACAGGGGATGTATAGCTGTTTCAATGAAAGCTCTGACAGACATCTGCCCAGGAAATATACATATTTTTCCCCAGACATACATGCTTGAGATTTCTAAGTCTAGTCAATTGGTTAGGTGTTATTTCTCTTTCAAGAATGGCAAATAATTTTAGTATTTATTACTTACTTCCTGTTTCTTGTATTAAATTTTTGGACCTTTATCCTCTTCCATTATCATATCAAAGGCAAAGGGTTGAAATTATCATCTGCTTTGTAACTCACTTCACTTATCTGTAAATGACACAAAAAGCTATGCCTGAATTAATATGACTGTTCAGAGAAATAAATATGTAAAATTTGTTAATGGAAATGGCAAAAAGAAGTCTTAAGCAACACTAAAATGTACCAATGTAAAATCAGTCTTCCTACTCCATAAGTGTGCAGCATATATTTCTCTCTCTGGTTTTGTTTCTTTCAATGCATAAACCATCCAGATATATGTGTATATATATGTGTGTGTGTGTGTGTGTGTGTGTGTGTGTGTGTTTGTGTGTGTGTATAATCATATATGATTTTTACTATGCTCATATTCAATATAAACACATACAATAAAAATAATATTGGATGCAAGACTACTTCATTCCAGTATTAGAGTTGGTAGAGACAAGTCGATGTTTTGTCTGTGTGTGTGTGTGTGTGTGTGTGTGTGTGTGCGTGCGCATGTGCATGTGTGTGTGTGTGTGTTTCTGTGATGTTTACATAGTACATATTAATAGTGAAAATAGTGGTTTTCTTTATCACATTTTCATGAACTCATATATTTTGACATGTTTCTAGTGGTAGAGTTTTTGGGATGAAAGAAAAAAATAAGTGTGAATCTTATTCTTCCCAAAATGCAATGCCATTTTGTGTGAATTTCTAGCAATTCCAGTTCACAAAGCACTTCTTCAGCTCTTACTGTAGGTGGTCATTCAACTGTACCTGGCCACTTAACAATGAATGGGCATCCTACCAGCTTTCCTTCTTAAGATAGCTCTACTCTAGCAGGATTTTACTGAGCATCCTATCTTGGACATAAGTAAGCAGGATATTTTAAAATAGTATTTTTTTGAAGTTGTATTATAGATTCTTCTGACAATTTGTATTTATGGAAAGTGATTATTTGAACATCAAAATCATTTCCTAGTTTATTAATCATGTATTTGGAATTCAAAATCAATATGACTTAGCAGCAAGTAATGACCCAAATTTCAGTTGAATCAATTAATATTGAAATCTCAGATGAATATATTCACTATTAACTTATTTGTAGAAAAGTGTAAGAATTCTTCTGACACTTTGCTTGAGGTTTTTTTTTTCAAATTTTAATCTCAATTAAGAATTATGAAATGACAGGGAAACAGTGTTAAGAAGAACCTTGCTTTATCCACTCTGAAATTATGTACTGCGTATGACAGATTGTAGCTCCTGTCTTCTTAGAGTAGGATACACACACAACATAATATGTCTTTAGTGAATGAAGGAAAAACTAAAATATGAAATAGAACCAAATTATACATTCATATCTTTATATTATTGGCTAGTTAATTGGTTTCCCAAAAGCTCATTTTCGGCAAACTTAATTATATTATGCCTTTAAAAATATCACCTTTGTTATTAAGGGGGATAGTTGATAATACTTCCTCACAATTTTATTGAGTTCCTTATGGTATATGTTATTTTATACAGTAAAAAATTATATAAATTACTAACTCATAATAACATTAGATATCTATATTATTAATAATAATTTGGCTGCATTATAGCAAAGGAAGCAAAGTGATTATGGTAGTAGAATTCTTACACATTTTTACAAATAAGTTAATAGTGAATATATTCATCTGAGATTTCAATATTAATTGATTCAACTGAAATTTGGGTCATTCATAGAGGTAAATATGTCATGTCATGAGTAGCTGAATAATATTTAGAAATATTTGGCTGTTTGTATGAAACTATTCCAATTTACGTTTAATACACGTGGTTTAAATAATTACTAATGGATATATTTATGGAATTTATAGTTCTTTCAAGTCAGTGCTGGCTTTTCAGGTTGTTGAAATCATTTTGAAAGTAAAGTCTCAAACTATAACCTAATGAATACTTCTGTCCCTGTTGTCCATAGCAAAGGTGAATTTTGCTCAGCAGAAACCAAGGGATATGTGAAAAATCTAAAGAAAAAAGAATTATTGTCCTTGGTCATTATCAACAGTGAACAGCTGCACACAGAAATTGAGTCAATGGGTTCACAGAGCAACCTTTTTGATACTTAATCCAGCAGAAACCAGATTGAGTCAGCTGGTAGCTGTCAAAGATGGAGGGATTTACATGTGCATGATTCTTCAAAGATGTGGTCAGATGCTAGTCGTTTCATAGAGAAAGAACTTCCAGTCCTCTTGGCATAATTTTATAAGTATATGTCCTAGAAAACATTACTTTTAAATGAGTGAATAGTCATGAAAGGCTGTTTGGAGAATTGAATCTAGGACTATACACAGCATAGAACAGTAATAAATTTTGCTGATATGTTATAAAACCCTCCCATTATAATTAAGAACACAATTATGCAGCAAGAGAATAAAATATGTCTGATAATATAGTTATGTCTGGAATCTACATACAATATTAGAGTACTCAATAATTCTTATGGAATTATTCAATTATTGCTATCTGAAATTGGATTTGTAGACCACTGTCAATATCTCTTATTAGTTAGAAAGAAAACATGGACTCCCAGGCTCCTCCAGATACCAGTAAATCATCCTTTATTTTAGCATAATTCCCCCTATGGTGTCTATCATATGACATCATTAATGAGAATGTTTATGAGTAATAAATATGTATATGAAGCACCAAGATCCAAAGCTAGAGGATATGAACAGAAGGAAAATCTGCCTTAGATCATCCATCCAGTTTAACTTATTTCTAATTATGTTGCAAAAGATGGCAATTTGATTTTTAAAAATTATTGCTCTTTATATAATGCAAGTGTTGAAAATATGCATTTATGTTTATGTGTACATACAGATATACATACACTTACATATACACATGCATACACATGCATATACATACACACATACATATACATGCATATATGTACATAATCATATATGTATGTATGATTATGGTGCTGAAAGATAATACTTCAAGACCTGAAATAAACATTTAATAAAATGTTAATTATTATTTTTATATACTAAGTGCATATACTCTACTTGTTATTTATTCATTTTGTGTCACTATGAATGAGCCCAGGGCTTCATACATGATAAAACTCCTACCATTGTGCTATAACACATTTCATTGTCCCTTGCAGATTGTTTGTTTTTCTGTATTTAGGATTTTTACAAAGGATCTCACTAAGTTACTAAACCAGGTCTTGAGCATCAATTGTCTTGCTTTATCTGCACTGATAGATTGCATGCTTTGAGGCACAGTGTGTGTGTGTGTGTGTGTGTGTGTGTGTATGTGTGTGTGTGAATGTGTGCGTACACACCCGTGCATGTGTGCATGCATGGGTGATTGCAAGGGCTAATGTTAATATGTTTTCATGCTATTTTGTTTGCACTACTTTGAAGAAGCAAAGACCAAAATATGTAGTCTCCATAATCATGAAATCACTTTTAATAAATTCATTGCTATTAACTAATTCAACAAATGTTAATAATACTTACACCACAAATCGGGAACTAAATTAAATGCTTAGTTTATTATTGGTTAATTGATATTATTTTGTTTGGTATAAGAACTGTTAGTTTTTTTATATACACCTGATTTAAGGATAGTAGGTAACAAATCATTAGAGTTGAAGATAAAAATTGCTAACATTACCTAAACTGTTTTATGATTGATCTTTCTTTCATCATAAGTGTGACATGAGGGTCAGACAGAACTAACTCTGTGAATGTTCATTGTCTCATCTCTTTGTCATATATTCTTTAACATAGAATTCATGAACGCAGACACTGTCCTCACTACCCAGCTGTGGGGCCGTGAGGGGCAAAGAGTGGAGGCTAGTTGCCACCTAAGTAGAGCTAGTTAAGTCTAAAATAAGACTTGAAAATGTAGCTAAGAGTCTAAGGGAGGAAGTTGGTCAGGAACACAGGGAGAGAGGGAGAGAGGGAGAGATGGAGGGAGGGAGAGAGAAAGGGAGGGAGGGAGGGAAGAGAGAGAGA
>NW_021620988.1:4731440-4777320 GCF_004785775.1 Grammomys surdaster
AGAGGGAGGGAGGGAGGGAGGGAGGGAGGGAGGGAGGGAGGGAGGGAGGGAGGGAGGGAGAGACAGGCAAAGGCCCAGGTCTTTGAACTAGGTCGGGTTACTTACAGTCTTGAGTAGTCTGGAGTTCTGATGTGAGTCTCTGTGGGTAGATCATTAGATGGGAGTATGCTTCAGCTAAGTTTGCTTCACACTGGGCTCCAGTGGTAGGGTCATGTCTGCTCCACAACAGGGCTAGGCTGCTCTGAGGGAGGCAGGATGCAGGAAGTTGACCTGGCTTACCCAACACTGTCGCTGGGCAGGTTTTGATCTGTAGGGAAGGTCCAGGACACCACTCGGCTTCAGGGATGGGGAAGCACAGTGTGAGGTGTAAGACAGCAGGATCTGGGAGCTGCAGAAGAGCTGAGAACAGAGTAGGGTCCTGTAGGTTGGATCTAGCTTGGGGCCAGGAAGTTAAAAGGGTGTGTGTATGGGGGCAGGGGGGAGGAGCTGAGCTCCAGCTGCTCCCAAGGGGAGGGTCTTGGCTTGATGGAGGTGAAGGGCTAGACAACATCTCGATAGGCAAAGGCCTTCTCCATGGCTCCCCAAGGCAGATCCTGAAGAGGCAGTCTGTGGGTTAAAGAATTTATTGTCATGGTGGAAGGTAGTTGAGTAAGACCATACCCCACTTCTCAGGGTGGACCTGAGGTTGAATGTCTTTTTCAGGGAGGAGTGTCTGGGAAGGAAAGCTTATTAGCTAAGTCCTCCAGGCTTTTAAGTATCTCATTAAAGTAGAATTCTGTTTTGAGCCTTTGTGACCACAGGTCAAGCCCTTTACCTGTGGAGGGGATTGGGGCTTCGCCCTTACCTGACTGATGGCCACAAATCTGGAGGGCTGCTGCTAGTGACTGGGGCCTGGTTCCTGGGAATCAGAGGAAGCACCTACAGTCCCTTCAGGGTCAATGGGGCTTCTAGTTTTAGCTCAACCAGGAACCCCTCAAGGGAACACACACAGCAGGTCTTAACTTAGGTCACAGGTGTCTTCTCTTTATTTTTCACCCCATTTTCCCTGACTCCTGTCCAAAGCCATTTGGAAATAAACAGGCTCTCATGCCTCGTATCAGGACTTAAGTGTCTCAATTATATACTCATAAGACAAGGGAGTTGAAAGGCTTAGAACACGAACCTGCTCTGTGATTTATCCTTAAAATTCCAAGAGGATGTTATTAAAGAATATTTAGACACCATTCCTACAACAACGCAGGACAGGACTGTAACTTCACTGAGAAAATTTGACCACAGTTGCCTTATCACTTTGGTGAAACTAGAAGGACTACGGATAAGAAATGCTCAGTTTCATGTCCCTGTTACTTGTTCACCTTGGTCTCTTTGAGAGAGAAGGCTAGATTCCCAGATTTTCATTTTTTTTTTTTACATTGTCCATGGTAACCAGTTATTATTTCAGTCTGTACTGTATCTCTTTTTGCAAAACTGTAAATCTGAAGTGTGAATCCCTGGTTTGTTTTCTGAACTCCCCAATTCTGAACCAAGAATGTCTATCATGACCTCCTTCCATAAATCCTGGGAAAACTTTCCAAACTGAACAGCAGCTCTAGTCTCCTAAAACTTAAAAGAACGTGCTGTCATTTTCCCCCATGCACTGGGGATAGAAGGTTAAAATAGGCTAAAGTAAACAAAGATAGGCTAGACTGCATCTCTGTATCATTCACAATGCCAATATGGGAATATGGAAAGTTTCAGACAGTGGTGCACACAGGTTTGGAGAGTAAATAGCCACGCAGAATGGTGACTGGAAATTTCACACTTAAAATACTACAGAGAACAGTCAGAGATGGAAGATACATGTTGTTAAGTAGAGATATGGATTTGACTTTTCATTTTTTATTTGGGAATAGATATTGTTATTATTTAAACAAATATCAAAATTCAACACAGCATAGTAACAACATAAGGAAGGATTTTTGTGTGTAGTCTACAGAAATTATACAATGTGTAGGTAACCTGGGATTATTACATAGAAAATAATAGAAAAACATAGACTAGTGGCTTCTATATTTACCTATAAGTCCCTCCAATTAATGATGAATTTACACTTTAATAAGCATGGATTTATGCAAACTAACATGGCCTATTTTATTCACAAACACAAATATCTCCTTCCATTCAAAAGTTGTCACTTAATAAAAGTTTGGAAAGAAGCCAAGGACAATAAGGACAGACCAAGTGGGCACAAAACCCTGTCATTTGGAAAAGATGTATAACAGATGTCCAAAGTAGATAGCATTGTATTGCTGACTTCGTTAGCAAATCATAAATGCCCAGTGGTAACACGTCTGCATCAGTGCATGCTCTCCCTCTCTCTCAGGGCATTGTGATTTAAAAATGTAAACGTTCACATCAACCAGACTTCTTTAAAAATAAGAAGGTTTTTTTGTAAGGTGGACATTATTTTCTTTTAGTCCTCATGAATGAAATATATAATGCTTGTAGTATAATCAATTCAGTTTCCAAAAATTATTCTTCTCTTGTGCAATAATAAATCACTATATAAAACATTTATTAATGCCTGTGGGTACACAATACTGGCATAAAGAGGCTGCTATGACTTGGACTTAATGAAAATCAAGGCCAATAATATAAAATCATGGGACAAAATACTTGAAATCATATTTTTGTGATGAGAAATAAACCCAAAGAGTGTCTATGTAGTACTCTCATTTCCTTACTCAGCCCTCAGTGAGTGTGTGCATTTTTCCTCCTTGCACTGGTGAGGAAACACTGTGGCCTCTGCTTTTGACTTTCTAACATCACTGAAATGACAATAGAAGTCACTCTATTTATCTCATAGTAGGTATTATCTCATGGCTAACACCATATCTTTAAGTCAAGTCCCCAACAATGCCCGATAAAAATTTCAACCTGAGCCTACAAGACCACATTTCACATTGTAAGCATTTGCTATGAATCTCAAAATCAAACACATTCCTCAATTCATGTTCTTATCTGTTCAGTGAAAAATTCTATTGCCTTTACTGCTAGGTGGACCAATTTTTGTTTCTCCACTATAACTCAGAGTCACACGCCAAACAGCTCTTGGGAAACTTATGTATATTTCCCGAATTAAAAAGTAACATAGTTTCTCCACTACTAATTTGTCTTTAAGGAAAGAAACTCACTGTCTCAAATTGTTTACAAAAAGAATGAAATTTTCAGAAGAATCAATATTGCTTTAATTAATAATATTTTAGAGTTCAATCTAAGGAAATTATCAATTATCTATTGTTTATTGAACTAATAGTTTTGAATTTATTTGAAAGGGTTTTGAAGATTTCTTAACATGATATAAATATTGATTTTTGAAATATTATACCAGTCGATTTTGAGGGAACATGAGTTATATGAGAGCAGGTAATATTTTACTGAATACTCAATCTTTTCTTCAGACTCTGATTGTCAAAAATTGGGACGTTCTGACAAAAGCATTTATTTGAATTTTTCTAGTATTTACCATTATTTTAATTCTTTCTCAACATGTAAATGAATTAAAACTACAGAGTAAGCTCCCAAGATAAACAGTGCCATGATATTTTAATAAAAAAATTCCAAAAATAAAGAATACACTTAAACACAAATTAAAACAGAAAAACAAATGGATTTCTGTGATGTTCTATGACTGGTAGGAAGAGCTATGATTTTTCTGTCTTATTTTAGTTATTTTCTGACAACTAAACATTGACTATAACTTAACAAGAAGAAGCCCAGTAATTATTAAACAGCCACATGTCTCTGAATTTGTGAAATAGATACACTTGTGGCTAAATCTGACAGGTTTTCTTTCAGGTACTTCTACCTGCCTTGCCACTTGCCATGAATTTATAAACCTACTTATTATTTTAGAATAAAGGCCAGTCTCACATGTAAAATTCCAAATGCATCAAAGATGTCAGAAAAACTAATTCATTTTTAATTGTGTGAAATTTAAGCTAATCCATTTTCAGAGTATCATGAAAGTCCAAGTGTTAGAAATGTACAAATATTGTTAGTTTTTTTCCCTGTGACTATTTATCTATTCCTAGGTCTCAGCCTAAGGCAAAATTGAGTTTGAAATACAAGCTCCTTCCCTCTCTTCATGTCTCTGCAACAGTTAGTGAATACAGAGTTTCTCTGCACTTTGCCTTATTTAAGAATTCTGACTTCTAGTCCAACCTTTCTATTATACTTCAGTGCCACCTGTCACACTCACCTGACATTTCCTCGCATGATATTACTGTGCAGTGGTCGACCATCCATGAAATTGTTTTACAAGGTTGCTTGCATGAGAATTCAGGAAAGCATTAGTTTTTCATATCCAGCATGATATCATCAGGAGATTGGCTTGGATTTTTTGAAAAAGAAACCCACTGTATAGTGTGAATTCACTTCAAAATTGAGAGCTGGATTTGTGAATACTCTGAAGAAAAAGTTCACTGTCTTTTTGGGGGAGGCACAAGTGGAATGTTTTATGGCTGGTAAATACAAATTACATGGATATTTATCATAAATATAACTAGTGATGGTCACAAAAATAGAGCAGCAGCAGTCTCTGGATGGCCTTTCCTTCAGTCTCTGCTCTCCTTTGTCTCTGCATTTCTTTTTGATAGGAGGAATTCTGGATTAATATTTTTGAGGTGGGTGAGTGGCTTATATGTTTTAAACAATAGCTTGAGAGCTGTAGATGGCTTGTTTGCTGATATAAAAGATGAATACTAGCACACACAATAAACTTCTGAGGAGCCATGATGTAAGGAAGCCGTGACCTTCAGAGTCAGACAGCCTTGGTACGTGTCTTGCAAAGATTTCTTTGCACTTTATGTGCTCCTGGACAAATGACTACTTTTTAAGTGATGGATAATCCCACCATAATGACAGTATTGTGGGTTTTTTCCTAAACTTGTAAGTTTCTCTAATAAAATGCTGAAAGTCTCAGGAGAAACACATTGTATCTCCTTCAACTTGTCTCATTAACAATTTCAATGAAATATTAGATTCTGTACTCAGGAAAGGAAAAAGAAAGAGGTTTTTTTTTTTTAATATTCTTTTAGTTGAGACAAAACTGTATCACTTTCTTTCCTTTTTTTCTTCTAACTTCACTAATGTATCCTCCCAAACCCATCACCCAACTCTCAGGTTAACAACCTCTTTTTTTTTCATCATGGTTGCTGCACACCCAGACACACCCAGACATGTGCAAATATGTATGTATAGTTATATATGTGTGCATATAGATAGTTGTATGCAAACACATGTATATATCTAATATATTATATGTACAAACACACACATATATGTGCATGTATATATATATAATATAAACTTGTGTGTTTTAAACAATAGCTTGAGAGCTGTAGTTTTTTTTCTAATAAAAGGATGAACACTAGCACACACAATAAACTTCTGAGTGGCCATGACGTAAGGAAGCCGTGACCTTGAGAGTCAGACAGCCTTTGTGTGCGTCTTGCAAATATTTCTTTGTTCTTTATGTGCTCACTATATAAGACATTACTCCAGTCCTGTTCATGTGGCCATTTCTAGGAGAGATTGTTTCACAGCAAACTTTCTGGGTGTTATCTCTGTTGAGAATTTTCTACCAATTCTACCTTAATATTCCCTGAGTTATAGACATCAGAACTGTGATATACATGTTTAACTTGATGCTTTGATCTCCAGATGTGTTAATCTTTGCACTATGTCCAATCGTGGTTTTCAGTGATGGCCTCCACTTGTGGAAAAAAGAGTCTTCTTTGATGAATGGTAGCTAGATTTCTCTGTAGGTACAAGGCTAAGATTTAGAAAAGTTTAAAGAATTGTGCTGGTCTAGCAAAGTGGCAGTCACAGAATCTTTTCTAATGTCCATGACCTTACTAGACCCAGACAAAATTTCACTCTCATCTAGTGGGAGTTCTTGAAATTCTTGAAAGTCAAAGGTGAAAATCAGAATTATGGATTCGGAGCTATATCCTTGTCTGACTCACTTATAAAACATTTATCTATCTTCTGCCTTTGTATGCATGTAAAGCAGTGTGTGTTAGTATATTTCACTGAATGCCTATTCCTATCCGAGGATCTACTAGTGATTGATGGATGCTGGGGAGGGAGCATAGTTTTCTTCAGGGATGCAGCTCTTGAGATGTTACTTCAGTAGACTGTCCTGTACCTTTGACTGCAAAGGCAGTACTAAGTGGACTCAGTGAGCTTTTAAAAAATGGATACTTTAGGTTAGGGGTACAAGTAGCAAGATATGGGAGAAATTAGAAGATAGAAATGGAAAGTGGTTTTGATCTTGATTAAACAGATTATATTCATATAAGAAACATTTTTAAAATAATTTATTATCATAAAAAATAAAATATAAACCTCACTATTTTAGGTAGACTGAGACGTTTTAAAAAATAGAGGTCAATGCAGGAAAAATTTGAAATACAAGAGTAATTAAAATTAAGACTTCATGATAGTGAAAGGTATCTGTCTTTGACTTAGATATCCTCCATTTCGTTAGTTATATTAAGATACACTATCTTCATATTTCTTTGTATCTACATTCAATTCATTAGAGAAGAGATATAACCTATGATTTTCTGTCTATTAACCTATGGTTTTAGTGAACTTTCAGTTTCCAAAACAGCTATGAGATAATAAGTTTACAGGGAGATGAATTTATTTTGGAGACTTCAGCCATCAGTTGCCCTTGTTGCTTTGGTCAACACAGTGCATGTTTGTGAGTCCTCATGGAGGAAACCTGTTCAGGGTATAGTCAGGAAACAAGAGAGAGGAAGACACATGGGTGATATGTCAAAATCACCTAAAATCCATCTACTAAGCCCACCTTCCTGACCTTCGTCCCAATAAACCCCATTTCTACCTCTTCTAAGAACTGTTTCCAATGTACAGACCTTTGTGATATTTTAAGATTAAATTCATTATTGGTTTTTTTCTCTTGTGTGTGTGTGCATGTATGTGTATGTGTGTGTTTGTGTGTGTTTGTGTGTGTGTGTGCACATGTAAATACACTTGCATTTGGGGTTGGCAGGAGCAAGAGGACAACTCTCCTTGGCCTATAGCTTACCCAATAAGCTTCAATGGCAAACCAGTGAGACTGAGTTATCCACCTAAGTTCACATTCCCAGGGCCAAGATTATAGTTTCATGCTAAAATGACTAGAAATCTTATGTAAAGTTCATGGATTGAACCAGGACCCTTACTTTTACAAGTTCAGCACTTTCATTATTCAGGGTGTTTCCAAAAACCCATCTCCACCTAACCTAAAAGGGGGGACTTCTGCCCCTAGACCAAGCAGAGAGGGGCCACCCAGAACTCCCTCTGACAGGCGATCTGAATTCTTGCTTAGGCTGCGAGGCTAAGCACTGCAAGGGAATATCAATAAAAGATAAAAATATCTATCTGGGTTCTCTGAGGGACAAGCCTGACTGCATAGGGGTTGATGTCAAAAGTATCCCCTCTCCAGGAAAAAGACATTGGGATGGGTATGGCTCTCATGCCTCACTGGACAACGACAGGGTGACTGGAGCCATTACAAGGTCCCCTTCAAATACTGGAGGTCAGGCCTCTATCCCCGCCTTCGAAAGTTTAGAATTGCCACAGCCCTTCTATACTTAGAGAAGGGAAGAGATGTCGGGGCAGCCTTGCTTACCCTCTGTAGGCCTAAAATCAGGCATAGGCCTAAAATCAGAAATAGGCCTGTCATACATGTATACAAACACCAAGTCTTGGGTCTCAGTGGAAAAACATTAAAACAGATGGCTATAAGCTAATGTCAACAGGCTGCTTTTGTGGAAATTTATAAGCCTGAATAGTCATAGACCTTGGCAGATAATACCAACTTAGATAAGGACAAATGAGTCATAGGCAGATTCATAGTGACCCTGAACCTTCACCCAGCTGATACTTGGTTCTGAAGATATCTGTATTCCCCCTGAACACCCACAATCCAGTGTCATTCTCTTCCCCACATCCTGCCTTTCTGTGTTTATACCCCTGTGTGAATTAATTATGATTTGAGAAAACATTTTTAAAAAGGAAAAAAAAAGAAAAAAAAAACAAAAACAAAACAAACAAACAACAAAAAAAAGAAATATCCTTGGCTTTTTAAGATCCACAGTATAGCACATCGTAGTGAATATATGTTTATAAGGAACCATTCGGTACCACAGGTTGGAAGTTTCATGCTCAGCAATCTGCCTGCATTGTGAAAGAAGCTTGATGCTTGGTTGCATGAAATCACTCTCTCAGCCTTCCAGATATCCTGTCTTGTTAACCCACAAATACTATCTGATCATCATTCTTTCATATAGGATACCAGAGGCAATTAACTTTGCAAAAAGTCAGCATCCACCCCAAGCATTTTCTCCTGAAATATGATCTTTTCCCACTCATGCACAGTGAGTTTCAATTTTGTATAAGATGCCAGATATATACGGGGAAAGCCTTTCATATTTTTGACAGTAGGGAGCACTTTAAAGCCAAGTATCCTTTATGCTTTTAGTTTTTAGTAAATGCCAACTGTATCTGCTCCACAGTTGGCCACTCCATAGCTACTTTGAGGAAGTTCTTTATTTCATTTATCCTCCTGAAGACCAGAGTACTTCAGTTGTAGCGTGGCGGGTTTTTCTACCTTTAAGAAAAGATCCTGATTCAACAGCCTCCTTACTTTCTTTTATGGCTCTTCACTGTATAAAGAATTCATTGGCATTCTTGCTTCAAGCTGGCTGAACTTTTTCAGTGGAGACAGTTCTCAGCAAAACTTCATGAAGATCTGTGTGTGGTGTTATTATGAGTTCTTAAAAGTGCCTAGTGGAAAATATGTCTCTGTTACACAGGCAGTATTCATTAAGCATTTATCTAAACCTGAGATGGGAGTGGGGGAGGGAAAGAATAAAGGAACCTATTAACTTAAGTTTAATGAAGTGGGATATATGAAGCCTAAGCGTATACATCCAACATAGTATGCTTGGAGTTTTTCAGAGAATATTTTAATGTTTCAGGGATCATTTTATTTATTGGTAGCATAATAATGTGTTAGTATAATAATTTTATTATCTATAAAACAATGGAGCAGTAAAGCATTTGAATATATGTGTACAATTGAAGAAGGTGGAAAGAAAGATATCACAACTTAGACTAGTCTAACCTACAGAAATAGTCTGTATCTTATAAGTAATAAAAAAATAGGAAAGCTAGCCTTTTTGTTGAGAGATATAAATGTCAAACTGTATGACATTTGCTAAGATTATTTGTATTCCTCTATTTTTTTTTTGGGGGGGGATGGTTAGGATAGTAGTCCTTGTTCTAGTTTTTATGCTGTGTGAAAGAGGCTATGTGGAAGCAATTGGGTCAGTAAGAAGTTTTTTGTATGCAAGCATCACAGAATTTCTGTTTTCCATAGGCTTCATAATCAGATGAGTTCATCAGTGGTCACAAGGGTACAGTGTGGTAGATAACTGGAAAAACATTTTTAACATTTGGCCTTGGCTAACTTTGGAATTCTGTAGCAGAGTCACCCATAAGTCTGAAACTCAATTCTTACCGTATTTGACCTCTGAGCCAACAACCAAGTGGAACTGATGAGAAATTTAATGTTTATTTAATGCAAAAGCTTTGCTACTGGTAAGTGGTATACAAAGTTCTTTGAACTGCAAATAGTTCAAAAGGTTATTCATATCTATACTAACCTTCATGGTTAATTTTTTTAGTCTTCAGTAAAAAATGTCCCACAACTCTTCCAAACATCACCACCCGGTATGGACCCTAAAGTCTAACACTCTGGGACACTTCAGATACAAATCTGAACATTCCTGCTAACCAAAATTCTCCTGTATGGAGATGGAAACAAATTAAAAAATAACTCTTAGTAAGACATTTTTCCAGCACTTATCATTGATAAGTAGCCATCAGTGTCTTTCTCTTCTACTTAGGGCTTATGATAAAAAAGTTACATCAAATAATTCTTAGTTTTTGTTCTCAAAGGAAATATAATTGGACAAAGACTTGAAAACTTTTTTGAGATGGACTTCTACTTGATTTTTTCTTAATGTACATGTCTTCTTGCCCCCAATCTTTTATGTTCTTTATACTTTCTCAGAGGAAAGAATTTAGAAAGTAAAAGAAGCAGAGGAAAGCCACTTCTGAGACAGAGTTTTAATTGAAGTGCAAATCCATGAACAAAAACTTTCATTTCCTTAGGATTTCTATAGAAATAGTATTGTCAAAGATAGACTTTTATGTTTAGTAAAGATTTGTAACTTTTGACATCAACAGAATATACTTGTTTACTTCTTATTATTTTTGATAATGATTAAATCAGCAATGTCGTATGAGTATTTCTTCTTTATACAAACCTATTAAATGGGTTTGATTTTCTCTCTTTATATTCTAAAGTAATCTTATCAAAGTTAAATAATCACATATTATAACCTAAACAAAACTAAAGAGGACTTGCTATAGCAAAAGGGAAATACGTTTTGTAGTTCATCTTTGACTTAATAAAGGCAACAGTAATTGCATTCAAACAAGGAAATAATTTAAGAAAAAAATTTCAGAATATCTGGCCAGAAACACACACACAAACATGACTCGAATTGTGCTACTGGGCAATAGTGGCACATGCCTTTAATCTCAGCACTTGGAAGCCAGTGGCAAGTGAATCTTTGTGAGTTTGAAGCCAGACTGGTCTATTGACTGTGTTCCGGAACAGTCAGGCCTACATAGAGAACTCATGTCTCAAAAATGACCTCCTACCCCAGCACACAGACCTATATACATTGTGGATTCTAGGACTTGAGCTCAGGTCCTCTAAAATAATATAAGTTGTGTGAATTTTGAGCCATCTCTTCAGACAACCAAATAAATGAACTATTACTCTTGATTCATTTTTTCCACTAAAAGCTGATGAATCATGAATTTTAAGAATATAAAAGTGAAGAATTTTGACTTGTTTTATGTAAGGCCATTCAGACAATTACAATATTCAAGAGTTAGTTTGCTGAAAATGTATAATAAAAAATGACAACAATTAAGCCTCTGGCTTTTTACTGTGACGGTTTCTTTTCCCAAAAGATTTTGGAAACGTCTCTTTCAAGAACTCCTTATACAAGGATAATTAATAAAATTTTAGGGGCAAAACAGTGTTAAGGAAATCAAAAGAAATTTGGAAAGACCCATTGAGAAGATGACTTAAATGGGACTCCTTGCTCATATGATGACATGTTTTTAAGGTGCTTAATTTCTGTTTATTTGAACAGAATGCTCAAAGAATTTAAAACTTCCTTGTTACAACCAACTCTCCAGACACAGAGTATGTTACTACTTAGATTCTAAAACATATATCAAGACATCTGTGAAACAGTTGCAAGGAATATAATTGGTTAAGTTTTCATAAGTGATGACTCCCGGGTGTGATCACTCAAGCATTTGAATATCCAACTAGAAATATTGTGGGGCTATTTTGACATGTTTAGAATCTGCTTTCTTTTTACTCTCAGAGGCTTTTAGATACAAGAAAGGATTGGTAGCTTCCCCATGAAACAGAAACACCTTGACTACTGTTATGAATTATTAAAAATTTCAGGACTCCCAAGTTACAAATAAAATCAGTGTTTAAAGTTGATGTGCATTGATCCATCTATTGATTTCCATGAAGGTTCTATAAAGTGGATTGGTGCTGATGTTGGCATTTTATTAGTGTATACACCCTTCACTAACTCTTCTTTCCATTGAAGACCTCGTTCTTAATCTAAATTTATAACATGACATATGGTCATAGATAGATATGGTTCATAGATATTTGTGAGGAGTATATCAATTTTAAAAATAGAGTAAAAAACACAGTACAAAACATTAGATTTTTTTTCAAGTTAATTTTTCTTTAAATTTGGCTTCTTGACTGACAACTGTTATTTTAATCTTAGAAGTATACATTTTTCTTTTTAAAAATGTACTTATTCACTTTACATCCAGATCACTGTGCCTCTCCCATTCTCTCTTCTCATGATCCCTCCCCCATCCCTACCACCTTCTCCTCTGATAGGATAGAAGCACTTCCTGGATATCCTCCCACCCTGGAATATAAAGTCTCTGCAGGGTTAGGGACATACCCTCCCATTAAGGCCAGACAAGGCAGCCCAGATAGAAGAACATATTCCAAACACAGGCAAGAGCTTTAGAGAGAGTCTGTCTCCCGTCCAGTGTTTTGTACCCATATGAAAACCAAGCTGCATATCAGCAACATATGTGTGGGGATGCCTTTGTCTAACCTGTGTATGTTTTTTGGTTGGTGATTCAGTCTCTGAGATCCCCCAAGGGTTCAGGTTAGTTGACTCTGTTGGTCTTACTTTGGAGTTTCTATCACCTTCTGGGCCCCCAATCATTCCCCCGACTATTTCATGAGAGTCCCCAGAATACATTCAATGTTTGGCTGTGGGTCTATGCATTGATTTGATTCAGCCACTGGGTGGAACTTCGTAGAGACAGTCACGCTAGGCTCCCATCTGCAAACATAATAGCTTCAGGGACTGGAGCTTGTTTATGGAATGGGTCTCTAATTGGGCTGGTTATTGGTTGGCCATCCTTTCTGTCTCTGCTCTATCCCCTGTCTCTGCATTTCTTGTAGACAAGATAAATTTTGGGTAGAGAGTTTTGTGAGTAGGTTTGTGTCCTTATCATTCCAAGGGGATTCCTCCCTTGCTACAGGAGATAACCTCTTCAGCTTTCATATACTCACTGCCATGCTTGTCAGCTAAGGTCACCCCCATTGATTCTTGGGTGCCTCCCCTATTCGAGATTTCTGGAACGTCCTCAAGGCCCCAACCACGATTCCATTCCAAGCAGATTTCCATTCATTTTCATGGCCATCTGGTCATCTCTCCTGGCTCTCCCCATGCCTGATCCTGATCACCTCATTCTGCTCCCCATCCCCACGCCCATCCAGTTCCCTCCATCAATCTGCCTCCTATCATTATTTTAATAATTTCCCCCCTCCCGACTAAGTGACATTCAACCATCCTTTCTTGGGTCCTCCTTCTTATTTAGCTTTTTAGGTCTAAGGATTGTAGTGGAACTATCCTGTATTTTATGAATAATACCTACTTATATGTGAGTACATATCATGTATGTGCTTTTGGAATGAGGTTATCTGCAAAATTCATGTTTCTGTTTTGAACTGCTGAAGAGTATTACATTGTGCAGATGTGCCACATTTTCTATATCCATTCTTCCTCTATGTCATTTCCAGTTTCTTGCTTATTACAAATAAAGCTGCTGTGAGCACAGTTGAGTAATTTTCTCTGTAGTATAGTGGGCCATCTTTTGGCTATATGGCCAGGAATAGTGTAGGTTGGTCATGAGTTAGAATTATTCCCATTTTTCTGAGAAAATGCCAAATTGCTTTCCAAAGTGCCTGTATAAGTTTGCACTCCCACCAATAATAGAGGAGTATTACCCTTGCTCTACATACTCACCAGCATGTGCTATTACTTGAGTTTTTCATCTCAGTTATTCTGACCAGTGTAAAATGAAATCTCAGAGTTGTTTGATTTGTATTTCCCTTGATGACTAATGACTTTGAACATTTTTTTAACAAGTGTTTATTCAGCCATTGCATATGTTACATTATAATGTATTCTCTTTAGCATTATGAAATTATTTGGACTATTTATCTGAATACTTCATTCTTTTGTTTTAAATAGTTTATGGTATATTTAATATATTGCAGATCTTTCAACGAGATTTACAATGTTTATTTTTAGATAGTTTCACTTTTGAAAAGGCAGTTACTGGGGGGGGGTAATATTTGGAATGTAAATAAATAAAATAAATAATTAAAAAAGCAGTTATTACTGCCACAACCTTTCTATACTTAGAGAAGGAAGGAGATGTCAGGGACAGCACTGCTTACACACTGAAGGCCTAATATCAGCCATAGGCCTAAAATCAGTCATAGGCCTAAAATCAGCAATAGGCCTGTCATGCATGTATACTAACACCAAGTCTGGGTCTCAGTGGAAAAACATTGAAACAGATGACTATAAGCTAATGTAAACAGGCAGCTTTTGTGGAAATTTACCAGCCTGAGTAGTCATAGACTTTGTAAATAGGTAGCTTTGACAGACAATACCAACTTAGATAAGGACAAGCGAATCATAGGCAGAGTCATAGTGACTTGTCCCCTGAACCTTCACCCAGCCGATACCCAGTTTTGAAAGATATCTATATTCCCCCTGAACACCCACACTCCAGTGTCATCCTCTTCCCCACATCCTGCCTTTCTGTTTTTATAACCCCTGAGTGAATGAATTACGATTTGAGAAAAAATAAATTATAAAAAAAAGCAGTTATTGCCTATTGGTCTAGGTGAATTTTAGGATAATTGTTTAGGAAAAATTTCTTGTGTTTTTTGACAGGAGTTTCATTTGATATATATAAAAAAAATTGAAAAAATCTGGTCTCTACTGGTTACACTTAGTGACACTTCTTTAAGAGCTTCTCTGCCACTCAAGATTATTTTGTTGAAGAAAAGACTGAAAGAAAGGTGGCCCAGTGACTGGGCCAAGTTGGGATCTGTCATATGGTCACAGGGTAGGTGGGCAACAAGGCCTAACTCTATTACTGATGCTATGATGTGCTTATAGACAGGAGCCTAGCATGGCTGTCCTCTGAGAGGCCTTCCAGCAGCTGACTGAGACAGATGCAGATACTTACATCCAACCATCGAACTGAAGTCAGGACACCGATGGTTGAATTATAGGAAGGATTGAAGAAGCTGTAGCTAACTGCCACCTTATAGGAAGACCAGCAGTCTCAACTAACCTGGACCCAGAGACTAAGCCACCAACCAGGCAGCATATACGTATTGTTCCAAATCCCCTGGCACACAAATAGCAAACTACCTCTGGCATCAGTGGGGGAAGGTGTGCCTAATCCTCAATAGACTTGAGGCCTCAGGGAAAGGGAATGCCTGATGGGGGTGGGGGAAGGGAAAGCACTCTCTCAGAGGCAACAGGGAATAGGAAAGGGATGAGGAACAATGGAAAGGGGCACTGGGAGGGGGCAATGTGTGGAATGCAAATAAATAAAGTAATTTAAAAAAAAGATTCCTTTGTGAGAATTCTATTTAGCTCTATACCACATAATTAAATTTGGTTAGTTTCTTGTATGTCCATATACATCTCTTTACGTTGGGAAAGTTTTCTTCTATGATTTTGTTGAGAGTGATTTCTGGGCATTGTGGCTGAGACTTCACAACCTTGTATTTCTATTATTCTTAGGTTAGGTCTTTTCATGCTATCTCATATTCTTAGACGTTTCATGTCAGGAGTTTTTTTTTCTTTTTTCAGATTTAATCTTTTCTTTGACTGGTGTATCAATTTCTTCTATTGATTTTTCCCCCTGAGATTCTCTCTTCCAACACTTGTATTCTGTAGGTGATGCTTGATTCTGTTCTTGTTCTCTTCCCTAGGTTTTTCATCTCCAGGATTCCCTCATTTTGTGTTTTCTTTACTGTTTCTATTTCCACTTTCAGGACAATTTCTTGCAAGATTGTATTTATTTCCTTCACATATTTAATTATATTTTCATGTATATCTTTAATGGTTTTATTTGTTTCCTCTTCAACTGCCTCTACCTATATGACTGTAGTTTCTTGTATTTCTTTAAATGATTTATTAATTTCTTCTTTTTCCCATGCCTTTATCATTCTTATGAGACTGTATTTAAAGTCATTTTTTTGTGCTCCATGGTGTTAGGATATCCAGCTCTTTCTGAAGTAGGGTAGCTGTGCTTTGAAGGTTTTGTATCACCCTATTTTTTTCTTTTTATTTTCCTTTCTTTTTTTTTTGTGGATTGTGTTCTTTCGAGGACCTTTAGTCATCGAGATTACTTTAGTCCCTGGATGTCCAGGGACTAACCTAAATGATCCTGGTATGGTAGGCCTCGGAAGGTATCCTTGGACTGTATGATTTCATAATATTAGGTCTGATGAAGGTATGTGGAGACACAACATGACAATGGAGGTCTGTCAGGGATAGCAGACTGCTCAGGGCAGCTGGCACTGCCCCATAGTATTCACTGGGCAGGATGGAAGTATGTATTTATAAAATGTTCATTTTCCAGGTCAAGGTCTATAAAAACCATGGTTTCTAGATGTAAGTACCAAGACAATGATGGAACGATTTGTTGATAATGAACTTTTGTTACTAAATAGCTTGTGCTTACAGTTGACGAAGGAAAAATTAAAAAAAAAGTTACAGATATATTTGTTATGTCAACTATTAGCAAAATATATTATGTTATCTAGGCTGCTTCAAATAGAGTTAGATAACTGGGTGATGCCATTAAAAATGGTATTATACTTTGGCAATATTTCATACTGCCTTAATACTACTATGTCCTTCATCACCTGAAATCGGAATATTTTCATACACAGTGTATATTTATGAAAACAAAATACCATATAGTCATAGTTATATTTAGATCATATTCTTATTAAGTAAAAATCTGAAAAATAGTTGAATAACTCGGACAATGAATGAGGGAAAGGTAAAGAAACCAGGGTGACTGGGTAATACTATAAGTTTATTGGACAGTCTCTCACACTGTCAGCATGTTTTTCCTTTTCAGAGACTTTGTGTGTATCCTTCCATCAGAAGATATAAATTCATTCATTCTCTCTCTCTCTCTCTCTCTCTCTCTCTCTCTCTCTCCCTCCCTCCCTCCCTTCCTCTCTCCCTCCCTTTGTCCCTCCTTCCCTCCACCCCCTCTCTCTCTCATGGTTCTAAGAACAACGTGCTAAATGGTACATATTTGGTAAAAACCATAGAGCTTCATACTCATAACCTCATGGGAAAACCAGAAAGTTAGAGGAAGGGTCACATTGCTGGTATAATAGCTTTAATTATATCAATTGCTAGCACCACTGCTTCTGCAATTGCTGTGACACAAGAAGTTAAGACAGCTACTTTTTGTTAATCATTTAGCAAAAAAGTGTTATTAATGTGTTGGATATACCAAAGGCATTTGTAAGAACGAATTGATGCTCTTTATCCTATTCAGATTACTGGAAGAAGGTTCAGAATTTAAGGGTAAGGAACCATCTTGAGTGTCATGCCAAATACCACTGGATTCCTGTCAGTTCTACAATTTACAGTAGCAGTCATTATAATTAGAAAGAAGTTTAAAAATACTAAAAATCAAACAAACAAACAAAAACCTACCATGTTTGCAGGGCATAGAAAGATCAGGAGGGGTGATTTTAGATGACACTCAGGTTTTGGATAAGAACCAACTTCACTGTAATTACTTAGAGTGGTTTACTAACTTTACAAAAATCAAATAAAATCTTATAAAGAAATAAAATTCCCTATTATGTTTAAATTCTCTTCTAGCAACCTGAAGATACTACATTACAAGAGCAGGAAAATTTGGAAACATGAAGGTTATTTAGTTATTTGATCATTTTTGCCCTTCATATTTATATTTCTTTTTTCATTAATTTATTTATTTTCTGTATGTCCCAATATCATCCCCCCACCAGTACATCCTCACACAGCATCTCCCTGATCATTTCTCCCCTTCTCTTCTGAGAAGGGGAAGCCTCCACAGGATATAAACATGCCGTCTCTCCCATTCTTCTTTTAAGTTTTTGTCTTTCTGTGAATAAAAACTGATGCCATCTTCATTTTTTTATGTCATTCACTGCTTGTCAACATCTGTATTGTCTGCATGTGCACATATGTACATTATGAGCAGAATTGTGTGTGTGCTTTTTCAAAGGCCAGAGGTGGATATATAACATTTTCCTTACTGACTCTCCCTCTGAACCTGGCTAACTGGCTAGTGAGGTATGTGACTCTGCTGTCTCTTACTTATGGGTTAAATATTCTAGCCACTCTGCCACCGTTTAAGTGGGTAGTGATTGTCACAACACAGGATCATGTGTTTCCACAGTAAACATTATATCCACTCAGCCATTTCTCCTATATTTTGGTTTTAACTTAGTGATTAAACTTTTAACTTTTTCAATATTAATACTGCTTTTCATAGAAATCTAAAACAATATACTATTGTAATGCTATAAGTATGAAAAAGTACAAATTAATTATAACTGAAATAAATTATCATCAGAAGTGCTGATTATCAGAAGAATTCATTAAGAAGGAATTTCACTGTTTTTCTGAGGTGCCAGAGGACTCCTGCAATTGGACTAATGGTCTATTCCTCAATTTCCATCTTTGCAAAAACAAGAATAACATAATAGCTTCACTATCTCTCATTGATTCAGGTGCCATATTTCTCTCTCTTCTAGAATCATGAATATATTAGATACTTCTGGAATATTCAACGCACTTTTCCGCTCTCGGTGTCACCTAATAGTTATATTTATAACCTTAATTCTCCCTGAAATAGTGAATGACTGAATATTTGTTAGACTAAAATTCTTATATGAAATACCAACTCATATTGTGAAATACATATGTTATATTTTTGGAGAAATGAAATCTTAGTCCAGTAGCCTACCATGAGTTAGAATAGTTGAAATTGTCTCAGAGGAAATCATCTGTCATATTGCTTTTGCCGTGTGAGCCATGAAACTATGATTTTTTAATACACTAGAAATGCAATCCAATGTATCACACAATCTAGGCAAGTGGTCTACTGCTAATATTCCATCCTCAGATATATATACCTCCTATGAACCAGCACAGAATTAGTTCCCTACCAGTCCAAGTATTCTACTGGTTTGTTTTTCTATACCCTAGCCTACAGTATTATGAGAATTTTTTTGCTTTTAAAAATACTTAGCCTAAGTACAATCACGTATCTACTAAGTTTTAAGACACATAAATGTGTAAATGTGTTGATAGGTAGTTTTGTTGTCCAAACATACTAGAGTATACTGGGAAATCACAGATGTGTAAAATAACTATACAATATAATCCTATGGTACCGTCATAACATGCAATGTGCTATTGAATGAAATACCACTAGAGCTTGCTATATCTATTGTTAATTTTTAACTTGACAAAATCTAGAACCACCCTGTGAATTGGTTACTAAGCGACATTACTTGTCTTGGTTCTTCTGTTGATATTAGTGGTCCATCTTGATTATTAACAAGATGATTCTCTGGACAAGAAATTCTGGGATATATACAGTGAATAAAGAAATCTTGAGTGATAAAAGCATGCATTCATCCATTACTTTCTGTTCTTGATGGTAGAAGCAATGTGACAAGTTTTTCCAAAGTCTTTACATCCTACCATCCTCCTTCTCACACGTCTCTTTGTCTCTCTCTGTCTCTGACTCTCTCTCTCTCTCTCTCTCTCTCTCTCTCTCTCTCTCTCTCCCCGTAAGTGTGTGAGATGTAAGGCATTTATTTTATTTTAATTATGTATATGCATGAAAATAATCTGTTTGAAAGAAAATGACATTGTTCAAAATACCACCTGCTTGCACCCAGGGGGATTAAGAATCTTGCTTCCTAGCAAGTTACATAAAATACAGTTTGAAGAAGAAATATATACACACTGGGTATAGTGAGGGTTAACTGTTGCCTGCTTTCTTCAGTGAGGTACAGATGTGAGAGCAGAGGCAATACACATCCCATATCAGACGTCTTTCACTTTTAACTCACACCAAGTAAAGGGCTTGTATTTTCAATATCTTCCTTCATAGCACAGTGCTCTCTGTGAGATGTAAATGATCAAAACAGCAGCCAAACATGTGGATAGAATTCAGTGGTTAAATGACTGCTTAATCTTCTGTCTCCTTCTCCAATCCTGTCTCCAAAGATCTAGTAATGAGATAACAAGGAATAGCAAAAGGAGATTCACTCTGAAGCTCCTTTCTTCCACATGACCAGGTTCAGTTCTGTTACAATTCAGGAGGTTGGCATGCAGTGTACAGATGTCAACTCACTTATTTCTTTAGTATTATTTGTGAGCCGGGACCTATAATATATTTCAGATCCTTTCTGCCTCTAGCTGCTCTACCAAGCAAAACATGAAGTTGGAGAAATCCTAACATTTTTCACTGACTACAAACTTAATGAAGAATCTTATTCATTAAACCTAAGTTGTGGACTACTTTGAACTAATCGAATAACTCTCACTGGAAATCTGGAAATTTTATATACAGAATGGTATAGCTATTTATATAGAAAGTTATTCTGCTCAGTTACTTAATTTCTAAGTTTCATTTATATAGTCCCATGTCATAAAAAGAAGCAGATTATCACATTATATTTGATAATTCAAGAGAGATAAAACATTTTAGTTACTTGTTTCATATTTGCAGGATCTAAAAAGAAAATCATTTTTTACAAAAAAGAAAAGAAAAAAATAATTTCTGGAATTGTAAATTTTTGTGTCATTGCCTTTTACAAAGTCTCTTTATTTTCCTTAAAGTTGTCAAAATCAGGGAAGAAAACCACTTTAGGGCATAAGCCACTGTTATTTCTCATATAAATAAAAGGACTTGATATTGAGGTTCGTTTTATAAGCTCTGACAATATGAGACATTTCAATTATAACCTATAGCAAATAGTACATGAAATATTTTAGATACGCCTGTGGCAATGGCCCTAGGCATATATTCACACTGTGTGAATAAACAGAGCCAGGGTGAATTTCTAGGAGGTAGACATTTATATCACCATAGCATTTTGCGAAATTGTTTGAGGTTTTGAGATATATGTCATTATGGGTTGTGTATATGTACATTTTAATCCTCTGCAAAGATACTGTTTTGCCTGTAATAAAGAACATTTCAAATACAACCATGAGCACATGACTTCAAATACAAATCCTAGAATAAGAAACAATTAAAATACCCATAGTTTTCCTTCATTGATTTATTTTTAAGAACTAGTATGATATTAAACTGGCAGTATTATTGCTCTGTTGAAATTTCTAAGGGTGATTTCTTTCTTTCAGTCATTTCTGCGACAATGGCATAAAATGCTGATACATATTCAACATCTATGTTTTCATTTGAATTGCACACTAGCAAACAGGTTATTTTTAAGTAAATGGAGATACGTATATACCTGTTCTTACTGACATAGCAAGTCAATCAAACACATTTTTAAAGTTCATTCGAAAGCAAATGAACAATAAGAATTCAGAAAGATCAAGGTAGCCCAGAGTCTGCTCTGACCTTTGGAAATCGGAAGGGGGTCCACAGCCACCACTCTCTGTGTAAGACAGCAGGACAGCTGGGCCTCTGGTGCACGGTTACACTGTTGTATCCTCTAAAACACATTATGCAAACACAATACGATGCAGAGAAGGATAAGACTGTCTGGTTTTATTTTGGATCTTGATTGAACTTTATCAAGCACTTAACTTGCAAAGCCATGTTCCAGTTTCCTGTGTTTATGGGTGGGGACTTTGGCAGGAAAAAGAAAAAAGAGCTCTTCCTAAGGCAAAGCTATACCAGGTTTCTCCAGATGAACTCTGTTTGTGTCTGGCAGTGATGAAAAACAACAGAACCACAAGAAAATAAAGTTCAATTAACTAGAAAACTCCAAAATTACTAACATGTAAAAAACTGAAAAAAATAAACAAAAAACCAACTAATTAAATATAAAAACATTAACAAAAACCCTTCCTATTGGACTAAAGCAAGTGATTTTTAAAAAATTACGTCTTCAGGAGAAATAGTCAATAATTTTCTTTTTTTGATGGCTCTTTATATAGTTTAGTATCAGAGTAACTGTGGACCCATAAAGTGAATTGGGAAAGGTTCTTCTTTGTCTTTGTTGAAGAAATATTTGAGGAATATTGGACTTAACTCTTTTCTGAAAGTCTGGTAGAATTCTACATTAAAACTATCTAACCTTGAGTTTTTCGGTTCAGATACTTATAATGGCTTCCTCTATTTCACTAGGTGTCTGTTTGATTTGTTTATCCTATACTGATTGAGTTTCGTAATATGGGCCACATAGAAAATTACCCATTTCTTTTAGATTTTCCAATTTGGTAGAGTGCAGGTTTTTGAAGTATGCTCATGATGCTCTGAACCATACCTCATTTTATCTCTGTGAGGCTAGGTGTTTCCTCTTCCACTGAGGCCAGACAATGCAACCTAGCTAGAACATATTTCACAGAAAGGCAGGAGCTTTTCGGACGGCCCTGCTTCAGCTGTTTGTGACCCACATGAAGACAAAGCTTCACATCTGCTACATATGTGTGTGGAGGCCTAGGTCCATCCTGTGTATGTTCTTTGATTGGTAGTTCAGTGTCTGAAAGGCCTACGGGTCCAGGTTAGATGATTATGTTGGTCTTCCTGTGGAGTTTCTATTCCCACTGGGGTCCTGCAATCCTTTTTCCTATTTTTCCATAAGAATCCCCAAGCTCCATCCACTGTTTGGCTGTGGGCATCTGTTTCTGACTGAGTCAGCTTCTGGGAGGAACTATTAAGAGGGCAAATGCTCCTGTCTGCAAGCGTAATAAAGTGTCATAGTGTTAGGAATCGGTACTCGCCCACGGGATGGGCCTCAAGTTGGACAAGTTATCGAGTGTGTTGGGTTCTCTATTGCTCCACTGGGGTTCCTGTCTGGCTACAGGAGGTTGGCCTCTTCAGGTTCCTTATCTCCTGTGTGCTACAAAGCAGAAGCCTGCAAATATGTAAAGGATCATCACCAATCCTACATCTGACAGAGGGCTAATCAAAATTTACAAAGAACTCAAGAAGTTAGATACCGACAACTCAAAATAACCCAATTAAAAAACTGAGGTACGGGGATAAACAGAGAATTCTCAACAGAGGAATTTTGAATGGCCAAAAAGCACTTCAAAAAGAAATGTTCAAAGACCTTAGTCATCAGTGAAATGCAAATCAAAACAACCTTCAGGTTGTTCGAACAGCTAACTAAGATCCTTTAGTTTTCTTATTGCTCTAGCTAAGATTTGAGATAGGTATGGAGAGAGTGTGCAACCTTGTCTTATTACAAATTTTTCTTGAATTGCTTCAAATTCTCTCCATTTAATTTCGTATTAGTTATAGGCTTACGTAAAATGTCTTTATTATGTTTCTTTTTGTTCCTAATATCTCCAGGACATTCATTGTGTCATAGGCCACTTCTGCATCTAAGGAGATGATCATGTTGTTTTTTAATTTCTTTACACAGTGAATTACATTTATCTATTTTCATATATTGAAATATCCTTGTATCTACAGAGTGAAGACTACTTTATCATGGTGGATTATATTTTTGTTGTGTTTTTGGATTTGGTCGCAAGTATTTTATTGAGAATTTTCCGTCTATGTTCATAAGGGTAACTGGTCTGTAGTTCTCTTTATTTGTTGAGTCTTTATGTGGTTTGTATATCAAGGTGACTGAGGATCCATAAAGGAATTGGGACATTGTAAAAGTAACTTTTATTTGCCTTATTTAATTGTTGTATAGGAGGCTTACTGCTGAATAAACTCACCCTTTCTTGCCCTATCTGAACTCTTGCTCACTAATTCTACTGAAGCTTTCCTGACTCAAACTCTTCTTCAAGCTGCCTGATTCAAACTGGCTTCTTTCAGCTTCTGACTGAATTGTCCTCCTTGGCCTCAAACTAACTCTAGCAATCTATTCAAATCTTCTAGCTTCTTCTTATTCTCTGGCTTCAAAAGCCTCTACTGACCTGCAGTGAACTACAGGAACTCACCAAGGAACTCAACTCCATGTAACTACACTCACCACACTGACTCCCAACTGACTGATCAAACTGAACTCAACTGAATTCAGTGTGTTACTTGATCTTAATTCAACTGCACTGATCCAACTCCACTCATCTGGACTGATTGAACTACCTGATTTGTTCTACCAGCACTGCTCTTGAATAGCTTTTCTTTCTTGTGCTGGTCCCATGAGGTTTGGGTGCATCCTATCTATGTTAAATCTTTCTCTGATTTGTCACTTTGTCTGTCACTCAATTATAATTCTTTTTTTTTTTAAGGGAGATTAAAGATGTGCACTAAAGGTGTATCTATATTCCAGTCAGAGAGGCCATGTTGCTGTATTAAAATTCCTCTACAGACAAAGTGCTTTTTGTTTCTCTTTTTAAAGAAGTATTTGAGGAATCTTGGCTTCAACTCTTCTTTGAAAATCAGGAAGAATGCTCCACTAAAACCATATGGCCCGGGATTCTTTAATTAGGCAATTTTTAATGACTGCTTCTATTTTTTATGGGTTTGTTTAAATTAGCCATCTGAACTTGATTTAATTTAGTAAGTGGGAACTATTGAGAAAATTATTCATTTCCTTTAAATTTTACAATGTGATGGAGTACAAGTTTTTCAAGTGTGTCTTTATGATTCTCTTGATTTCCTTGGTGTCATTTTATTGTGCCCCTTTTAATTTTTGATTTTCATAATTTGTATATTTGCTCTCTGCCTTTTACTTGGTTTGGATAAGTGTTGGTCTATTTTGTTTAATTTCTAAATTAGTCAACTCTTTGTTTCATTAAAATTTATGTTGTTTTATTTGTCTCTGTTTTATTGTTTTCTGTTCTGAGTTTGGCTATTTTTTGCTGTCTACTTAGGTGAAAGTCCTTTCTTTTCTTATTAACCTATTTATTTCTTCACTTTGCATCCTGATTGCAGCCCCATCTCCTGCTTCTCTCCTCCCAGCCTCAACTTCACATACTTCCTCCCCCTTCCCTTTCTTTGAAGAAAAGCATAGGCTTCCATGGGTACCAATCTGCCATGGCATATCAAGTTGCTGCAGGACTAAGCACATTCTTTCCCACATATGCCAGGCAAGGTAGCTAGAGGAAAAGGATCCAAAGGCAGGCAACAGAGACAGAGACAGCCCTCTCTCTCCGATTGTTAGGGACTCATATGAAGAACAGCCTGTACAACTGCTATATATGTGCAGGGGTTCTAGGTCCAGGCCCTACATGCTTTTTTGTAGATGGTTCAGTTTCTGTGAGTCCCCATGGGCCCATATTTGCTGACTCTATAGGTCTTTGGTGGTGTCTGCAACCCTTCCAGCTTCTCCAATTCTTCCCTTAGCTTTTCCACAAAACTCTCCTAGCTCTGCCAATTGTTTGGATGTGAGTTTCTGCATCTGTTTGCATCATCGACTGGATTAAGCCTCTCAGAAAAAAAGTTATGCTAGGCTCCTGTCTGCAAGCATAGTAGAGTGTTATTAATAGTGTCAAGCCTTGGTTTTCTACCATAAGAAGGGTCTTAAGTTGGGCCGGTCATTGATTAGCTATTTTTTTCTATCTCTCTTCCAGATTTATCTCTGCACATCTTGTAGAGAGAATAAAGTTTTGGTGGAGGGGCTTTTGCACTTCTGTTCCTTCATCTGGAATGCATTTCATTTAAATTTTTCTTGAAGCATTTCTTTTCCACTTCACTTTTCGTAGGAAACATCACTACTGTATCCAAACTCTTCTCTAATTTTTCCTTAATTTATATCAAAATTCTTATAAATTGATCAATTTGCAGGATATATCTGTGGTTTTTCTTATCTCTAAAAGTCAACTTTTTAATTCTCTTGGCTGTTTGCATAGGGTTTGGAGTAGCTAATGAACCCTGCTGAGAAAAGTACCACGTTTATTTCATTCTCATTTACAGCCATTAAATGAGAGCCAATGGTTATGCTCAGTTCTACCTAATTGTAAGAACACAATCATACTATTTTAACTGTCATTTTTGTATTTTATAAATCTTCACTTTAGAAATCAGGGTTCACACTTTGGAAATCAGTGTGGTGGTTCCTCAGAAAATTGGACATAGCATTACCTGAGGATCCAGCTATACCACTCCTAGGCATATACCCAGAAGATGCTCGAACATATAACAAGGACATATGCTCAACTATGTTCATAGCAGCCTTATTTATAATAGCCAGGAGCTGGAAAGAACCCAGATGTCCTTCAACTGAGGAATGGATTAAAAAATGTGGTATACTTACACAATGGAGTATTACTCAGCTATTAAAAACAATGAATTCGAGAGTTTCCTAGGTAAATGGATGGAACTAGAAATTATCATCCTGAGTGAGGTAAGCCAATCACAAAAGAACACACATGGTATTCACTCACTGATTATTGGATATTAGCCCAGAACCTTGAAATGCCCAAGATGCAACTCACAGGCCACATGAAGCTCATAAAAAAGGAAGACCAAGTGGGGGTGATTCGGTCCTTCTTAGAAGAAGCAACAAAATACTCAAGGGAGCAAATATGGAGTCAAAGTGAGGGACAGAAACTGAAGGAGGGGCCGTCTGAAAACCACTCCACCTGAGTATCTATCCCATGTGCAGTCACCAAAGGTAGATGCTGATGTGGAAGTCAGGAAGTGCATGCTGATAAGAGCCTGATATGGATGTCTCCTCAGAGGTCTCCAAGAGTCTGACATATTCAGAGGCAGATGCTCACAACTAGCCATTGAACTGATCATGGGGTTCTCAATGGAGGAGTTAGAGTGAAGACTGAAGGAGCTGAAAGGATTTGCGGCACCATGAGGAGAGCAACAATATCAACCAACCACAGCTCCCAGGGTCTAAACCACCAGCCTGGGAGCACTTAGGGAGGGATCCAGGGCTTTAGCTGAATATGTAAGAGTGGAGGGCCCTGCTGGGCATAGGTGGAAGAAGAGAACCTTGACCTCATGAAGGCAGGAAGCCTTCATGAATTTTGAGGAATAAAATAAATTTAAAAATATGCTCAAAGGAAAAAAAAAAGAAATCAGGGTTCAGTTGAGTGGGAGATGATTATTATATCTGTGTCATGACTTGAACAAATTCTGGCTTAGGTGAGAAGGCAATATAAAATAGTAGTCATGAAGAAAAATTTTTCAAATGAGTTAAATTTACAACTTTTTGTGAAGTCCTAAAATCCTCCAGTGTTTAATTGTGATTTCTAGCACACTGAACTTTAATATTTTTCAGCTCATGGGAAAAAAAGTAACTTCATCAGAATATTGTGAAGAGCTTTTCCATATTTGTAACAATTGTGATAAGAAAACTGGCAGCTTAACTACAGTCATGAAGCTTTTACTTTGCTCTTGTATTTCTCATATTTGTACATTTATCATAGTCTTCTAAATGTTCTCTACATGCTAACATGTTGAGGCCTGAATATTAACACCAATTTTCTCAAAATTCCTTCTATTTGCTGAGGTCCACATGAAATTCATGAACCTCCTCTTTTCTTTTCTCCTCCTATGACTTTTCCTCCTGCTCTTCTTATCTCCTAACTACTGCTCCTCCTTTGATGGTGGTTAGTACCAGTCAGTGTTAAAAACATGGACCTATGTGTTCAACAATTACCCTTCTAGATAAGTACGATTGACCCAAGATATAGACTTGTCTCATTGGTGAATACATTTGTTTTTGTTATGATTTGTCTATTTCATTTACTTATTGATCATTTTAAGTATATGTGCATTAGTGTGTTGTTGTTACATATTTATAGACATGCATATATGTATAGATATGCATGTGTGTGTGCATATGGATACCAGAGGTTGATTTCAAGTATCTTCTTTAGTAATTCTGTGCTTTATTAATTCAGATATACTGTTGAAATTGCACCTTTCCAATTCAACTAGTCTTGGTAGCCAGCTTGCCATGAGTATTCCTTGCCATTGCCTTGTGAGTTATGATACTGTGGATGGTGACAATGCATACTCTTCCATAAACAGGGTCTAAGGATAGGGACTGTAATCCCATCCACAGACTTGCATGGCAAGCTTTTGTCTATTGAACCATCTTCCTATCCATTAAAATCAATTTTTAAGAAGGAATTAAGAAAAATCAGAAGAAACCTACATGATCTCAGATAAGCAATATTCAATAATATTTTCCTATAAAGCAAAACAAAATAATAACACTAAAAAACCCTTATGGTTGTCTGTCCAAATCTCAAGTCTGATATGTATCCAGGAAACAGCCTGATTTGGGAAACCATTTCTAAGTAATGTCTGGACTATGCTTCTCATTTCTGTCCCTGATGCTGTTAGCTTCTCATTAGAATTTTATATTTCATTTCTGCTTCAATAAGTTTGATTAAGTTTCTACTGCTTGCAAATAAAAAATATGTTATTCATCATTTTGATATCATCATTAACATCTATATTCTGCCAATCACCAAATGCTATCTCATACGTTCTCTGAAAGTCTTATAAGTTGCCCTTATCTATACACAGAGATTAGATGTTGACATGGATTTTTGCCATCTCCTCTTCAGCCTCCAGTTTTTTAAATATTCAAGTTTGAACCCACAGCCTTGTTTATGCTAAGGAGCACTCTACAACCAAGCTACATATGGCAGCTCTTCTATTATTGTCTTCAATAAGGTCTTACGTAACAGCATCAGAGACTTCCATGTACCTGCCACACCCAGGACATTTGAATAAGCTTATTCTCATTAGAATAAATTTCCAAACCACTGTGGTTTCATAGCTACATGGTACTCGCAAGTTGTTCCCTGTTGCTAGTTGTCAAGATTCATGTTTCGCCTTACCTTTGGAATCTTACTCATCTCTGAGGCACACTCTTTGAGCACCGTGGGCATCTTCTTGTTAAGGACCTCAATGTTTTTGTTGGGTGATGGACACTGGCCAAGTATGCTCTTCTGCTAACTTTGTCACTTATGACCTCTCCTCCTTCTATAGCTGTCTGCAGAACTCAGTCAATCAATCAATCAAACACACTGATCTTGAAAGAAAGTTTTCTCTGGCTTAAACAAATGGAATATATTCTTTAATCACTTTCTCTTTAGACCTTAATGCAATGGCAGTTCTGTAGGAAGCTAATGAACTTTTGGTAAAGCTAGCAAAATAAATTTTTGTGTTTATTATAGGGGTTTTGTGAAAACAATTTTACCCAAAACAATTTCTGTAAAAGTGTCTATGCATAAATGCAGGCTATACTTCAGTTCCAGAAGTATTTTAGACCTAAGGCAACATTACTCACCTCAGTCCTTGTCATAGACTGTGTTCTGTGTTTTAGGAACTAAAATTTATTGACAGCTAACCTTGCAAGTGACAACTGTAAAAAAAGAAGCAGCTGAAATATGAGGAGAGAATGTCATCTTGATTGAACACATGGAAGTACAAATGCTTATTTCCTACTTTCCCCAATGTTAAGCCAGAAAAAATGCAGGCTGATCAAAAGTAGTCTGTTTCTTTTAAAACTTGTTAGACTTTAAACTTCTGTTTGCAGTCATCTTAACCTTCATTAGCCAAGGCTAAAATAACCTTTCTGTAGCATGGGAAATCTAAAGCTGAACTTCCAGTCTGTAATTCTGTTCTTTTATGAGTAGAAAATGACTGATGAAGAGTGTAACTGACTGACCTGTTCAAATGTCCTTGTCAGTATGTGCACATAATTGGGCAAAATAATGGTGTTTTCTAGTGCAAATCTTTGCCTTTAGAATGTCTTCACATATATTACACTGAGTACAATCCCACGATGTTTTCTGAGAAAAAAGCCCTTGTGTATAGTGGTGAACTATGGTGTTATATATTGCTTAGGGACCATAAATATTAATCCAAGCCAGAGCACTGTTTAGTGAGATAATCATTAAACTGTATTGATTGGTTGCTGATCCTGGACATACCTGTTTCAGCTGGCTTTTGTGATTACTAACATCCTTTAAATTATTCAGAATTGGAACTCAGTTAAGGTATCTCCTTCAACCAAGAGTCCTCTTACTGTCTTACTTGTAGGATCTACAGAAAACAAGAGTTGGTTATGGGAGAAAGGAAATATAATATTGAAAGTCTGCAGACACCTATTGTCTGTGACATTTATATGTCTGTCTTATTTCCATTAAAGCTATGGAAAATGTCAGCCAAAAAATAACCAGTGCTTTGAAGGTAAATAGAAAATGTGTTTAAATAAAATTTGCATGCATTTCATACCTGAATCTGATATTCATACTGTTCAAGGTTATACCAAACTTCAGGAAACAGGAGTGGATGAAACAAAATAAGCTTATTTAAACCCAATTCTGCAGAAAATAGAACAAACTTTCATTCATCTAAATTGGAATCTCAATGAAGTTTGTTTTATTCGGGGGAGGCAATAATCATTTATCAGAGAAATTAAGAGGACTATAGAGACACAACTGGCAAGCTCCAAGACTTACATGGGGATTCCATGAGCCTGAGTTCTCCTTTCAATCATGGAGGTCTCACATGAATTGGGATTATCTCCACATGATTCACTAGACGCTCAAGAAGACTTCTAAAGAAAAGGGTAGTGAGTGAATGAAAACGGGAACAGGACAGTTTCAGGGAATTCCTTTTACAACTTCCCTCATTTTGTGCATTTGTCAACCTTAAAACAATTGGCATATAGATTGTGAGCCATTTATGGTTCTATTGTCGATTCCATAAGGAACCTTAATCACATAAGCAATGTAAGGGGCTGCATGTCTATAATTGAAAGAAAAACCACAATCATATAGAAATAGGACCCAAGACAGTTTTGCATAGAAGGATAGATAATATCCACAGGAATCTTATAGAGGGTTTCCTTGTCTCTAGTAGATTGTAATATTTTTTAAATTTCTTTATGTTTTTTAAATAAAATTTTAATGAAATTAGAATTGTGCTACTTTCTGCCTTTTCTTCCCTTGCTCCAGTTATGGTAGAGTATTCTGATCTTAGCAATTTTCCCATTGTCTCAATAAGATAGTATTTCTTCTAAAAATATTGAATTTGGGGGGCATCCCATAAAATAACCATCCAGAAAGAAAGTGCCTTTTCTTTTTACATTTAACAAATTCTGGTTAAATATGTTTTAATTTAAATTTAATTCAAATTTAGTTACGTTTAAAAAGTATTTTAGGGATAATATCATCAATTTCAAATTAATTCTTCCTTATACTTCATTTTTTTTCTTTTTTGTTGGATATGTTATTTATTTACACTTCAAATGTTATCCCCTTTCCCAGTTTCTTCTCCAGAAACCCCTTATTACCTTCCCCCTACCCCTGCTTCTATGAGGGTTCTCTTGAACCCACCCACTCAATCCAATCTCTCTGCCCTGGAATTCTCCTACACTGGGGTATCAAGAAATTAGAATCCTATAGAATACAAATAATTAAATTTTAATAATTTAGTGTGATTTTTTATGTTGTTTATAGAAATAACACTTTTAGAATTCCTAAGGAAAACACCAGAGTCTTGTTGATATTTTTGAATATATTATATAAGAATTACTATTTCTTTATATACTGAGAATAAATACCTATAAATCCTCAAAGTAATTTTCAGTGTATCTTAACATCTTGGAATTTGTAAATAATGGTCAGTATAGTTTTGATAAAAAGTAAGTTCTGTGTATAACATATTACAATTATAAATATCAATTCATTTTGTAATGTGGATGAATAAATAAGATTCCTTCTTGTTGACTCACTAAAAGCATACCTCATGCTACCTAAAATAATGAGTGCAATAACACAAAGAAAAAGTGTAATCTATTGATCCATATATATATATATATATGGCAATCCAGTCATCATCCCCTCCCCAGTCTGCCCTCCCACAGTTTCTCATCCCATTCCTCCTTCCCCTGTCTCCAAGAAGATGCCCCATGCCAGGCCTCTCCACCCCTTGGGGCCTCAAGTCTCTCAAGGGTTAGGCACATCTTCTCCCACTGTAGTTAGAGCAGGCAATCCTCTGCTGTATGTGTCGGGGAAAGGGGGGGCTCTCAGCTTATGTATGCTGCCTGATTGTTGGCTCAGTATCTGAGAGATCTCAAGGTTCTGAGTTTGTTGTGACTGCTGGTCTTTCAATGGGGATCGCTCTCCTCCTCGGCTTCATCCAGCTTTCCCTAATTCAACCACAGGTGTCCCGAACTTTAGTCCAATGGTTGAATGTAAGTCTCTGCATCTGTCTCATTCAGCTGCTTGTTGGGTATCTCAGAGCACAGTCATGCTAGGGTCAAGTCTGTAAGCACATCATAGCATCAGTAATAGTGTCAGGCCTTGGAGCCTCCTCTTGAGATGGATCCCAGTTTGGCTGGTAACTTTCCTTTGGTCTCTTCCCCATTTTTATCTCTGCTGTCATTGAATGCAGGAACAATTCTTGGTCAGAATTTTTGACTGTGGGATGGCAAACTGACCATCCACTTGATGCCCTGTCTTTTTACTTCCTTCTCCTCACTGTTGGGCACTTCATCTAAGGTCCCTTTGAGTTCTGAGAGTCTCTCACCTCTCAGGTCTCTGGTACTTTCTGACTAATCCCTCACCTCCCTCCCCCAGAGGAGGTTGCATATTTCCATTCATTCTGCTGATCCTCAGGCTTCTCTTCTGTCTTCCTCCTCCATACCTGATCATGTTCTCCTTTTCCCTTCCCCCTCACCTCTCCTGCCCATGTCCCTCCCTCCCTCTGCCTCCTATGTTTTTCTTCTCCCTCCCAAGTGGGATTGAAGCATCCTCACTTGGGCCCTTCTGCTTGTTAACCACCTTGAGTTCTCTGGATTGTATCCTAGGTATTCTGTACTTTTTTGGCTAATATCCACTTAGTGAGCACATACCATGCATGTCCTTTTGGGTCTGAGTTACCTCACTCAAAATGATATTTTTTAACAATTTGTTTACACTTCATGTATGTGTTTTCTGTAAAGTCATGTGTATGCCTGATGAACAGAGACCAGTAGAGGGGGCTACATCTCCTAAATTAAAGACAATTGTCAGCCTTCTTTGGGTACAATTCTCGTGTTGATCACACTGGATACTATCTTCAGCCCTAGCAGACCAGAACTACAGTCTCCAAACTCAGAATGGCTCCAACAGAGTCTTTGAGGAACTCTCTCTAGTGTCTACAATTCTCTCAGCTTATCCTCCAGGTTACTAATATAGCTTATTAAATTGAGTTCTCAGTGGCTTTTCCAGCTACTATGATTTCGTATATGTAACAGCAACTTCATGTACAGAGTATAGAATATCATGGTAAGGATTCTCATCTCCTGACTCTGAATTCTGTCTTCCCCTTCTTCTGTGATGACTATTTGTGGAGCCTTGAGTACTTGGTTGATGGATTGAGTACTTGGTTAATGTCCCATTTTTAGCTGGTCACTCATAGTCTCTTATTCTCCAAGCTATGACAAGTCATGTGTCTGAGCTATTGTCATTGACCACTGCAATAATACACTTCTCTAGCCAGTGTTGGGAGCAGCACAAGCCTATGACTCGAACACCACTGGGTATACTTTCTTGGCTGGATGAAACAGCATTCTGTTTTTAATATTTCATGTCACCAGTTTGTATTTTGTGTCTCAATAGATATTTATGTCAATGTCAAAAAAAAAAAAAAGAAATAGCATGAAGGATCAATCCAGTGCTGCAAATGTGATCTATAAAATTTTTGGTAATAACTAATAACAAAATTTGTTTTAAAAAAGCTATATGTTTTGTAGATGATTTTTAACATTTATAAAAAACAAAAACAAATGGGTATTACATGTTTATTTTTACATAAATATTGAGAGCTAAAACCTGACTGGATATTTTGTTTTGTACTTTGAATTTAAGTAAAACAACCTTCTTAGCAGTGAAATCACAAAATGGTCAAGATACTCGACCTATATCAAGATCTACCAAAGGTTTTTGCTTTTTCTGGATCTATCAATTCTGTTTAGTTTGGTTGGCTTTTGTTTATTCACAATAGTTAAAACAGCCCTTTGAACTGACTGTCCATTGGTATTTACCCATAATTAACTGTAGGATAAATTATTTATAAAAGATCTTTTATCAGTAAACTATATCCTAGACAGTATAAACTTCATTATTCCTCTTACAACTATTATTGACCACACAGGAATAATCACCCCAGATTTTGACTTACAGACACAATGTCAGAGAGCAAGAATGCAAAGTGTGATATATTTGTAAACATCAAGTTTTATTATGAGTCTGCAATCCTTTATGCAAATTTTCTTTTGTCCAATATAGCCACATGCTGCATAATGGCTCTTCAGTGACTAGATAGGGTACATATAGGATCTCAGAGCTCTGGGCTCTATTATTTGTCTTAGATTTGTGATACACTTACCACATAGGATGCTGTGCATATCCTCTGCAATGTTTGTGAAGGATCAAATTGCTAATCACTCATTTAATATATCCTAGTAAATGATACATGGCTGTCTATATTATAGTTCAATATAAGCTTTTTTTAGCAAGATTATATTTACTATTGTTTTGAAGAGAAAAGTGTATTAAGTGAAATACCAAAATATATTTTATGTAGAAATGTATTTTTGTTCTTCCTTTAAGAAACCTTAAAATCTGTAGTTTTAACCTTGGGTTGGCAAATAAACTTCTGAGAATGAATATTACAACATACGCTTTAGACCAAGGAATATACATAACTACATTAGTTATAAAATTCTAGATTAACTCAATAAATAGAAGAAATTATATTTGAATGAGGACACAAATGATTTTATACTAGGTATAACTGATTTTAAAGGGATTCAACACAAAATATGTTCTCTGAGGATGTAATATAAGAATGATTTTGGAGAAACTTGTAATTCATAGCCGCTTCATCTGTAAATTAATCATGAGGTAATTAGAATTGAACCTACTTTAGTGAATGTAATCTCCCTTATATTTAATAATTTACATGGACTGCATTAATTTTTTCACTATTTTCTTTTCAACAGTTAGTTATAATAATTAATAGGTCACATAGGGCAATTGGCTCTGTTAATTCAGAGTATCTGCCTGAAGTGACTGTTATTATACATGATGAACAAAGTGATTATGTTTGCCCCTTCAGTAGAAAAACAACCTTACTGGTGATAAACTCAATAATACAAAAAGAAAATAAACAGAATGAAGAAACAAACGTCATTTGGGAAAGAGTTTAAAATTGATCATTTCCTTGCTTCAAGCATACTACAAAATACTCTTATTTCTTTTTCCAGAGGAGATTATTTCACAAAGAACTTGTTTATTATTTGTCCAGTTTCTTTATTTTTTCTTAATGTACCCATTATAGATTCAATGAGGATCATGGTGAGCTTACTTCGGTGAATGCAAAGAAGGTATACAGTACCAGATTTTATGTAGGTGTATTTCATCATCTGTCTTAGCCATCTAGTCTGTAGGCTCTATTTTTAAATATGGTTACTTTGCTCAGAATATCAAGGAAACAAAATTAGGAATAAATTTAAAATAAAAAAGTAACAGCGAAATATGGTTTGGCAAAATAAAATTGTTGCACTGAGTGATGTGTAAGTCAACTCTCTCTGTTTGGAAACAAATAAAATTTATGAACTAAAAATTGAGAACTCTGAGAAATGTGTGTTTTTGTTTTCTGAAATGGAAGAAGTCAATGTTGTATGCCAGCAGGATTTTTAGAATCTCACTGAGAAAGTAAATAACAGATCATCAATGAAAAATGAGGCATCTGTTGGTGAAGCATTACGAGTAATGAGCACCTAAGGTCTAGACGCATTAAATTGGCATTTATAATTGAGTGGCTTTTGTCTCTTCCGTTGTCAGTGAGAAACAGTATAATCTTAGATAAGCGACACTTTTAATGCTGTGACCTACTTCATAAAATTGTCTATGTTACATTTGCAAAAAAAAAAAAAATGCTAGGCAATCAAAGAGAGCTAGACTGTCATTTTACTCAGGCTATAAAAGTTCAATATGTGTGGCAGCACAGAAAAAGATGCATCTTGAAGTCGATTCAGGGCAAAGGCTGCTGATGTATTTTTCCAATAGCCACCAACTTACATAGTCCATATATTTGTCCTGAAATTATCAGAGCTGAAAGTCTCTAATTTATAATGCTAGAGAAAGGGACACTTATATAGTGACTAAAATAGATGCAGTCTGCTTAGCTCCAAATAAAGAGGTTGGGAGAAAAGCATGTGAAGGGAGGGGTGTGTGTGTGTGTGTGTGTGTGTGTGTGTGTGTTGTATCTTTTTATATACACATGTGTTCATTTTTACATATATTAACTTTGTAGTATAATCTTTAAACTAATTTTCCCTTATCTGCATAAAGTATAAAATTACCACTTCATTAACTTTAAGGAATAATGGAAACCTGATTTTAATTATCTTTCCCTGTATGAGTATGTGTTGCTTCTATTTTACTAATGTCAGCTCTGTCACCAATGGTCGTAAGCACATCACACTGATATGACCCATAAACAGCTTCAGATAGCATTCTAGTTATTTAATCTCTAACTGAGAAATGAAAAAAGAGATAGAAGTAGGTTGAAATTTCATGACATATGTCTCCCTACATTTTAAAATATTTCTGTATGTCTTGAAACCAGATGTACTGAACACTTTTTCTGATATATTTTTTTCAAAGAAGCTGAATAACAAATAACTTTGAAAGATAAGAATGGCATCTTGCTCCAGTATAATAGTGCTTTTTTTTCTAATCAAATCCAGACATGCTTATGCCTACTAATTATAAAATAATTAGTTTTTCTCTAAGTGAAGGTTTCCCTTCTTATATTGCATTGTATTTTCTAGTTTTGCCTGGTTGTATACTCAATGTTCAGGGGGCAATTTCAGTTCATATCTATATTAGAAATTTCTGCTAGAACTATTGATTACTGCTATTGTGGATTACACAATTTCTTTCTGATCCTACATTGTCCATCCCCAGAGGGAAGTCTTACATAATCTGCTACTTTCTTTGAAATATTAACAGGCTTAGTTTAGTTTACAAGTATATTAGAACCACTGAGTTTGGGTAGCTAGTAATTTTTTAAATAATCTTTTTACTACTCTGAAGTTTATACAATTTGAATATATTTATATTTCTTAACAAAATAAACTATCACATTGCATAGTGTTAGGAACCTTCAATCTAAGGACATGGCTTTGTGTGTGCTTCCTGATCTAGTATGGGGACCAGAAATCGATTCCCAGAATTCACATAAATGTTGATGCAATACTGTCTCTGTTTAATCCCCGTTGGGAGGTAGAAACGGGAGAATTCCAAGAAGTTCACGGGCAAGCTAAATTGGTACATATAGTGTAAAATGAAAGTACTTGCTACAAAAAAAAAAGGGAGAGAGAGAAGGAAGGGAGGGAGGGAGGGAGGGAGGGAGGGAGGGGAGAGAAATAAATAAATGAATGAATGAATGAATAAATAAATAAATAAATAAATAAATAAATTAGAAAGTAATGATCTGTACCTGGGATTATCCTCTGTCCATGACATGCACACACCTGCATGCACATACACACACACATTACAATACACAAGCACATACACACACACACACACAAACACACACACACACACACACAGAGAGAGAGAGAGAGAGAGAGAGAGAGAGAGAGAGAAACAAACACACATACACACAGTCACAAACACAGGCACACAAGCACAGAGGAACACAGATATAAATACACACACAGACATACGCAAAGATACACAGACAGAGAGACACACAGACGCACAGGTACACAGAGAGAGACAGACAGACACACAGGCATACTGACAGATATAGACACACACACACACACACATACACAAAGACACACACCCAGGCACACAGAGAGATAGAAAAACAGACAGACACACAGACACACAGACACACAGGTACATAGGAACACAGCAACACACAGGCACACAGAAAGAGATATAGACAGACACACAGACACAGAGGTATTCATACAAAGTTACAAAGAGACACACAGACATACAGAGGCACACAGACCCACAGACACTCAGGCACACAGGAACAAAGTAACACAGGCACACAGAGATATAAACAGACACACAGACAGTCACACAAACAAAGAGTTACAGACAGACACACAGAGAGGCGTACAGGCACATAGATAGATACAGACAGACAGATAGTGTTACACATACAGGTGAGGATGTTCTTTTATAATCCATTTCAGACTAAAGCCTCACCAAGATATTAAAGCTTTCCACTGTAAGCCTTCAGATGGGTTTTACAACCTTCACTTCTAATCCCAGGAATAGACTTCATTTTTCTCATTTCTATGGCTTATCCCCTGCCTTTCTACTATCTTATAGCCTATTTATTGCATTTTGTCTTACTTTGCTTTTTTTAAAGAACACTCTATGTTTCTCATCTTGTGGGGACCCACAAACATAAAGTTATTTTCTTTGCTCCTTCGTAACTATAATTTTGATGCTGTTATGAATCTTGATGTTAAGTATATGTGTTTTCCAAAGGTCTTAGGCAACCCCTGTGATAGGGTCACAATCCAGAGCATGAGGACCACTGCTCTAAGTCACTATGCATCCTTGTGTTGTAAGCGATGGTTGGGTGAGTCTGTGCTCTGATCCGCTATCAGGAGTGAGCAACTTATTCTCAGCAGTGCTAGAAGTGTTATCAAATGAAAGTGCCCAATTCCTAATGCCTTCTATGGATATCCTTGGACTTTATTCAGGAAAATAGCTGTCCTGTACTTTCTGTGTAGCCTTGTAGTTTCTTTAGAAATAGATATCAATTATTATCTCTTAAACCAATATACTCCATGTAGTAGAGAAGCAAAGGTATCATTTGTATAATTATCACCCAAAATAAATATCGTTATGCTACTTGACAGCATCATTTAACTCAGTAGGAAACTTGAGGTTGTAAATATTTCTAGGAATTCATAGCCCAGAGAGACTGGCCAATATTGTACTAACTTATAAATTCCATCTGGAAACAATTAGTTGATTAACATCATATTTTGGTTTTAATAAGAAAGTAAATATTTAGTAGTGTGTTTATCTAAAATTAATTAGAGGAAGATGTTGGACAGGCATATTCATGATATTCCATCACTATATCAATTGTTTTATTGACTCCATTGATGGTACAAACAACAAACTTTGAGTGTATAAAGCCAAATGCCACTGATTCCAGTGCTCATTCTGTCTCTTTGTTTACGGCCATTATCAGCTTCCTTTGAAAAACATTCTCAAAAAACCAATTTGAAAAATTTAAGAAATGTTAACATAATACTCACAAATAGCCCAAGCAAGTATGTATAGCAATAATTTGCCAGTATTTTGTTAAAAGCTAAAAATATGATAAATAGCCTCTTATTATCAGAAATTTTAAGTATATTTAACCATAGCCATCACTCACTTATAGACTGTCCCATTATTTTACAAGCATCAGGAATCTTTCCATTACTGGGGCCATTTTGTGAAATGTGTTTCCAGTTTTACAAAAGAGCTTCCAGATTATGAACAAATGTTTGCCCTTGGGCATATTGAATGTAGTGTGAATTGCAAGCAGGTGTACTTGATTCTTGTTTGGCTTTAAAATGAGCACTAGATTGTGGACGTCCATTAAGATAAATATATAAACTAACATATATATATATATATATATATATATATATATATATATATATATATATATATATGGAGAAAGAGAGAGAGCAAAAAATTCTAGGATGTATGAAAAGTATAGGTATTACGGAAATAATTTATTCATTCTCATATATGTTTGATTGATAAAATTGTAACATTCACCAAAAAATGTTTTTTGTTTTTACAAAGTTTACAGTGAAATCAATAAAAATGTGTGATTTCACAGTTTGGAGTTTTGAGAATACATAAAACCATTTTCTACGTTTTTCAAGGAGCTACACAAGCATGCACATCTTTCATATTTAATTATTACGTAAATGTAAGTGTTAAAAGGCTCTAGGACTTTTATTGTCTATTCTAGTTTCAGTTGGATTTCATAAAAATGCACAGATCCACAAAAAGATTTTAATTGTTAAAATACAACCCTTGGCTTTTAGAAAATAAGTGTGATTTAATAGAAGTAGACCTTGGGCAAAAAATTTACTAAATTACTTTTATATTTAAAATTCTATCAAGCAATGATCAATAGATTGGTTACTTTCTGAAGTCAATAGCTTTTGTTGGAATTTTATAGTCAATTCAGGTGATTTAAAAGGATGATGAAACAGATCTTGTAGCTCTACTTCACATTTATTTGAGAAACCAGAATGGTTGTAATGAGGGTCAACAGGTTGTGGACTCCTACAATGGAGGACATATGGGGACTCCTCTTACTATTGATTAACAAAGAATTAGAGCAATTAAGATTTAATTTATCAGAAATTTGGACTGTTTGTGGAATATTGGCTGAGATTATCTAACGTGTTTGGAAAAAAATGTCACTGTTACACTAAATAAGATTCAATCCATGCAGTCTTCTAAGTTTTGAGCCTGTTTTGTTCTTTTGTTTGTTTAGTTTTTTTCCCCCAGTGGATTAAATAAGAAAGGAAACCTAGAAATGTTGCTTTATTGCTCATATTTCAAATTCTGTTATGAGGTTGTATAGACTTTCAGAGAAGATAGTTTACTAACACAGGAAATTTTAGTTTCTTTGTGACATAGACTTTAGTCTTATAAATGAATCATTAAGGGCAAGTACATGATTGTTGATATGTTTTTTAATAGCTAATATATAAATGACTTTACTTAGCTGGTTCTAAGTAAGTTTTTCTTACAAATTAGTGAAGCGTTCTTGAGTATGTCTTCATGAACTATATCATTTAACATAGTATCTCTTCATGCTAGGGTTTTCCAAATAACGGGAAAAGATTTGAAATCACCTGAAAGTTTGGGCAAGTCAGTCCCATGATATGCGATGAATATGAACCTTTTTGAAAATTCTACATCGGTATATTACAGAAGTGTAAAACTTGATCTATAATAAAACTTCTTTATTTGGTAAAAGATTGTCAAAAGTCTTAAGTATCAGTTTTATTCATTTTCTCAGCTATGTGTTTTGGCTGTGTGTGTGTGTGTGTGTGTGTGTGTGTGTGTGTGTGTGTGTGATCTAGGATGATTCGACCTAAAAGTTGCTAAAAGTCCCCTGTGTCACATATCCGTGGACAACAGCCTTTCATCATGTTCTCTTATCTTTCAGAAGGGTAGAGGTTAAGGTATACAGGTGAAAGGACTCTCAGCAGAAGGAGAAATGTGACATTTGTAAAACTTCTTCTTGTGCTGTGTTTAAAGTTCATTGCTTAAAAGTATTCACAGGTCTAATTTCAAGGGAGCATTTTGGTCACTGTATAAAATTATTCGCATGAGATAAAGAGATATTACTTGTACCACATGGGATTTGGTGATAAATACGTTTCACAAATATATGTATCCATACTTAGTATGTAAATATTTCCAGTTATAACTACTTGTTATGTTGAATTATACTATACTTGATATTATTTCATAAAAATTAATATAGTTGTTACATGACTTAAATTTCATTATAAAATATTATCTAACCAGTTACACTTGTGAATCCCTTTATATATAATATAGCTTTCTTAGTTCTGAACATTTGTTGTCCAAAAATGATATATTCAAATTGAGTTATCTTCCAGAAAATTTAAAACTATGTCTTTAGATTCTGTTATTTTACTATATCTGATTCTATTATCCTCTATGCTTTGAAGTTTTCAATGTCTGTAACATTTTCACTTGCAAACAATGCTGATACGTTAGATGAACTTCTCTGTAAATTTGTTAAAACTTTTTTGTTTCTTCATTATGGAGGATTGAAACTGTTCCAGACACCATTACCTGGGAAACCAGGCCTGCCATTGCTGCTGAAGGGAATCATTTATTACACACACTTCATTTGAGTCTCTTATTAATGCTGACATCTGTTCAGGCTTTAATCACCACATTACCACAACTGGTCCCTTGTCACGCCTCCCCTCACCTGCTGTAGCAAAGGGAGAAAAGTACATTCGTAGGCAGTGATGAGGTTCTTTAGTAACGACATCCATTTGGAAATGGTTTGCTTCCTGTGGGACTTACATTTACTACTAAATGTTACTTCTTATTGTTTAACAAAAAACAATTGACCTAAACTTTTTAATGGTATTTTTATTTTTATGCACAAAAGCAAAACTGTCAGCATTCAATCTTATATACCAATAATTGAAAATGTATCTTAATAGTGTGCCAAATTAAACATTTCTTCATTAAACTTGTTTTAGATTTTAGTTATTTTTCTCTTTATTTTATGTATTTACATTTCTTTTTGAAGAATGCTCTCCCTATGCAGCTGAGACTAGCCTGAAATTCTTAGATGTTTATAATCTTTAAAGTACTGTTATAAATTTAGGAAAAAAAAAAGTTATAAAATTTTTGCCACAATCATCCATTTGTCCTTTTCAGTGGCAACATGATTCTATTATGTTGTAGTAATTATTTAAATATGGCAGCTGGTCAAGCTGAGGCGGCTCTGCCTAACTCAGCGGCCATGTTCGGTGGACTGAGGCCATGTACGCTCTGTAGCTAGAAATGGCCAGTCAGGAACTCCAGCCCTGCCACCCACAAGACGCCAGTGTGGGAGATGACTCTACCAATCTTCCACGCTGTCTCCACCAGGCTGGGCATTGCACAGGCCATCCTGCCACCCACACGGGCCCCATAGAAAAAATGAGACTCTAATGCTTAAATATTAATCAAAGGTTTATATATTTAGAAATGCTCAATAACAATATGCCCATACAATTAGAGTTGTTTCTCCATTAGCTAACCTAAATATAAGTTGTTAACCGCGACTGCTCTCCATACCTGTGTGGTTCTCCATCCTCCTACATCTCTGCCCTCTCTAGATCCTCCTCTTCCTTTTCCTCTTCCTCTCCTTACTCCTCCCACCTTAGCTCCTCCTACACTATAAATACACTAAGTTTATAACAATGATGCTTTTTTGTTGATGCTTAAAATATATAGTACCATTCCTTTCTTTCATTTTGAGCTGTATGTTTTCTTTTCTGCTCTAGAATATTATGTGAGCCTACTACCAATACAGATCTCGCCCTAATGACAGGTTAGACTGCTTCAGTTGAAGGATAAGGCTCTAATACCAAGCTGTCGTCATAATGGTGGGTAGAAAGGACTTGCAGAGTATGCTGCTGTTGTAGTTCTGTTCATATTCCTCAGTAAACCTATATTGTGAATTAGATGCAATCATGTCCATTAGCAGATAAAAGTTTAATTCAATGCTGAGAAATATTCAGAGCAACTGCTTTGTGAATATTCTACAATTTCTAACATTAAACAATGTGATTTCTGAAATATACCAAGTTTGGCTACTGAATACTAGTTGTACATCTGGCCTGTGTCTAGGTTCCTATAGAATTTTAAATCTATATTCATGTAAGAGAGATCTGTAACTGGATTTCTTGCTATCTCTTGAGATATTTTTCCTATGTCCCTTCCAACCCTTATCCTTTTCAGCCCCAAAACGCTGGATTGGAGAGAAAGAAGGTTAGAAATCAAAGAGGGCATCAATCTCATTGTCTACTTTCTGCTGAGTAAGGACACTGAGTAGCTTGGGGCAAGTTTGATCTTCATCAAGATATCTCCAACCAGCAACCAGGAATCCAGGAATCCAATCCATCAATCCAGCAATCCAGCAATCCAGCAATCCAGCAATCCAGCAATCCAGCAATCCAGCAATCCAGCAATCCAGCAATCCAGCAATCCAGAAATCCAGCTATCCAGCAATCCAGCAATCCAGCAATCCAGCAATCCAGCAATTCAGCAAAAAGCAAACAACAAGCAGCAATAGCAGCTTGAGGGAGAGCAGCAGCTGCCATTCTGTCATGGCTCTAGTATTTATATACTTTCTGAAGGATCCACAAATGTAAGCTATCTTCAGCAGAAATCACGCCACTGCCAGAGCACTAGACAAATAATAGTCAACAGCTGTGGACAATTTGAACTAGCCCCAAATCCCACACATGGGATTAAAATAAAAATGTATATATATAACATTTCTATGTTTTCAAAAGAACCAAAAGTCTCACTATAGACATCACCCTGTTTGTAGTTGTTTTGAAATGATCATTAGGTTTTACAATTCATACAAACTTTCAAGGTCATCATAAGAAAATATAAGAACTATTAGTAATGTCAGATCAAAGTATGCATCTAAATCTAACCCAAGTAGAAATGGAAACTTTAATATTATAATAATGCATTGAAAGATAATATATTGACCATTTAAAAAGATCCCAGAACTGTGGTTAGTTGTGTACAGCTGTCTCTCAAAATTCATGTGTTCTTCATAAGCAAATACAACTATCCATGGGCAACAAATATTCTGAAATAAGTCATTTGTACCAGAACTGTAAAGGAATTTTTCTCACTCTAAATATTACAGAATGACAACTTTTTTAACATAGAACTCATACCATATTAGTTGTTGTGACACATGTATGACTTAAAAAATATAATTGCATTCTAACAGTACACTAAGAATGAGCATCCTCAGATTATGGGGCCCAAAGTGAGTCCTTGAATCTAGCATACCTGAAGATACCTGGGAAAGACAGTACAATAGTTCCCAAGCTTCTAACCTTAGATAGCAGTGGTTTAAAGTTCACTTAGGATCTTAACATATTCAGACAATCCTCTAGTTTCTTAAGCTCCTTTGATATTTTCTTCCAAGATTGGGCTTCATAATCCACATTCCATTTCATTTAACCTCTCACCCTGTTATCCTCAAAAAGGCAGAAGTCAGGACAAGGGTGTTTGAGAAGGAATGACTTCACTGTACCACTCTCTCAGCTCACATTGCCTGCTCAGTGCACATTGCAGCTACAGGGCAATCAACTTGAGAGACAATTTATTGTTACTTTGCTGAACATTCAAGAGAAGGAATAAGTTTCATGAGCGCTAGTATACTCTTAGCTACAGATAGTCCATAGTTGATATTAGCCACACCCTAAAAATCTCAATTACAATTTTTCTAAATTTCCCCTTGGTAAGTAGAAAAAAGATGATATACTACCCTTACACTCTTTCCACAATAAAAAACAATTTTGAATTTATTTCAATAATAATGACTTATTTCCACATAGATAAGCAAATATAAAAAACCTTCAAATAGAAAACATTACTCCAGTTAATACATGTAACTATGTCATAGAGAATATTTTACCTTAAGAAAACAAAACAGCAACAATAAAAGTCCCCATGATAAAAACCACACTTACTTAGTGGAAAAAAAAAGTTTCCATGTATTCGAAAGACAGTAAAAAGTAGTATAAGAAATGGTTATAGGTAAAGAGAAAAAAAAATGGAGAGACAGATCAAGGGAGTGATCACGGAACTTTGTTTATTGCCTTACTTGTTCCTTGACTACTTGCATCTATTGTATTGCTAGTTCCTCAACCTAGAACTGGCCTTAATACTTGCATGTAGTTAAAATGGTATAAAAACAAAAAGGAGGAGGGGAGATGGGATAGGAGGGTTTCAGGGAGGGAAATGGGGAAAGGGAATGACATATGATATGTAAATAAATACAATACCCAATAAAAAGAAAAATAAATAAATACTTTTTCCAAAAAGAGTGTAAAAAAAGAAGTAATAAAAATATTTATTGAAATAATTAAATGTAGAGCTTTAATTGTTTATATGATATGAGAGGCAAATGTAGTACTTTTTTTTCATTTTTCATTGGATATTTTATTTACATTTCAGGTGTAATTCTCTTTACCCCCATCCAGGAACCCCCTATCCCATCCTCCCTCCTCCTGATTCTATGAGAATATGCCCCCCTACCCACCCTCCCACTCTCACCTTCCCAGCCATGATTTCCCGCACACTGAGGCATCCAGTCTTCACTGGACCAAGGACTTCCTCATCCACCTATGCCTGACACGACACTGTCATCCTCCAATTTTCTACTCTGACACTTCCTGGAACTTTTCATTTTTTTCCTCAACTATAGAGTGTTAGTAATCACAGGTACACCACAAACTTCAAAATCAGGTGACATAATATAGATTTCAGCTGCAAAGAAACTAGTTCTGAGATATGGCACCTACATAGACATACATACATACATACATACATACATACATACA